>NC_091483.1:75071197-75371197 GCF_947461875.1 Haliaeetus albicilla
TCTTAAAAGGATCCTGTCAGGGACATATGCATCATATGACCATGAAGACCACAGTTAAGTCTACAAAGGAAAAAGATTAATTAAATCACAAATCAGAACACTATGTCTGATTATTACAGTGACCATATTTCTTTATATGTTCACTACCATTGTCTACAGACACCACTTGGAGCCTTCTGAAAGGAAAGCTATCACCTTTCCCATTAAAGCTGGACAAAAAATGTTGGTAGCTGGTCATTCATTACAGATGGAATTTTACTGAAACCATTTTAACTGAAGACTTTTATTTATTTATTTGAAGTCGGCCTTTTGAGCTCTTCTAGTTTCTAGTAGAGTCTTACAAAGTCAAATTATGCTGGACCCTGCACCTGATAAAACATTAACACTGTTTTACACATTTTGGGAGAGGATGGGAACAGAAGGGAGGACACAGACTAAGGAGTAGCAAGCACCACAGTACTCTGATTCAGAAGTGCCAAATCACACAAGGCTCCCCTCTGATCTCACCGATAACTACCAGATTATGAATACCAAAGTATATCTGCTGTCTGCACAAAGGACACCTGAAGCATTCTGTGACGCTTTTCATGTTGTCTCCTCCTCTGAGGGCACTTAATCTTTGGAGAAGAACAGGTTGAGGCTGTATAAACTATCCTAACTGCACACAGCCCATTCTTTACTAACGTTCCTTATTGCAGCTTTTAAAGTAATTCATACATTATCATATGAAATAATTAGACAAAAACGCCTGCCTTACCAGATTATCAAGCATTCGCATAAGAGCTTCAAATTCCTGTTCGCCAATCTGCCATTTTGGATGGGATACAGTACCCTCACCTGCTGGAGACTCAGGGGAACGAGACTTGGCTTTATACTTTCCAGGATCTAAAAGCACTAAATTGTCAGGTCCACCTGCACTGGCCAGGGTACGTACCTTAAAAACAGTAAAGTCATCTTTAGGTTTCTTTTTGAGGGGGAAACAACCAAAAAAGCCCCCAAAATTGACATCAGAAAAAACAGAAGAGATCTACTTAATTTTAAAGGTAAATAAATTAACACACTTGTATAGAAGTTATCTTAAGGCTTTGGAAATACCTGTTTTAATAGGCAGCATATATCAAATCAATGGTTCCAATACAGTATTTCAATATTGCTGGTTAAACCAATGTTTTGGATGTCCTCGCATAATATAATGATTTCCAAATCAACATGTTAGTTTAGATCAAGAGTTTAACCAGTGAATTGCACAACTATTAATCTGTTTGAAGGTTAATAAAGCAGACTGTATTATTATATAACATACTAAAATTCTTACTTGAATCTCACAGGCAAGCACTAGATTATGAATATAGTAGAAAGCCTCCTCGACAGTCTCTCCAACTGATACTAAGCCATGGTTTCTGAGAATAAGGACCTAGAGAGACATTGCAAATAAAGTTAACAGCAGTAAGGCAAGTATTTTCTTGCTCTTGATTAAAGAGCATACCTCCCCCACCCCCCCACACATACTTTTCTTTAATTCTAGGTGTAAATACTGACCTTGCTTTTAGGCCCCAAATTTTTCTGAATAACCACCTTTTCTTCATCATCCACTAAAATACCATGGTAGTCATGATAAGCTACTTCCCCTAGAGAAAGTGCTTCAGGTGAAATTGGCAAGAGACCACACTTCATTGCAGAAACCTGAGAAATATTAAAACAACCAGCTTAATTTCTTGCAACAGAAAAAAAAGGAAAGGAAAAAAAGAAAGAAAATATAATAATAGAATCACAGAATAGTTTGGGTTGGAAGGGACCTTTAAAGGTCAGCTAGTCCAACCCCCCTGCCATGGGCAGCAACATCTTCAACTAGATCAGGCTGCTCAGAGCCCCGTCCAACCTGACCTTGAATGTTTCCAGGGATGGGGCATCTACCACCTCTCTGGGCAACATGTTCCACTGTTTCACCAACCTCATTGTGAATAATCTTATAATGATGAGAATTATAATAGAAAATATATTTTTATATGTATGTGTCTGTATAGGCACATACATAGTGGTCGTATACTCCATCCCTAAAGCTGCTATTTTTCACAACTTTTCGATTGGATACAGAAGTCACATTGATCTTGGGTCTGACTCAGTATGGCTGCTTTTATACAACACCAACACCAATATGAAAAGACTCAGGAAAAAAAAAAACAAAACAAAACACCAAAACCAAACATCAAAATCAGCTGCATCCTTCATTCCTTTTAATCCACTCAGTGATTCTCCCCCTCCCCGTCCCCCCCAAAAGAAGAAATCTAGTAATGAATTTTGACACAAGTAATTCCGCAATGTTGCGGGTAAAGTTAAGGAACATTTTTAAAGACTACTCTAGAATTCACCATTTTAGGAATCTGATCAATTATCCTTAAAATGGTTGTATCACTGCTGTTAATCAGTTAAAAAAACCCAAACAAACAGAATGTGAACTTTGAAATAGAGTTACCAGATGATTCTCAAAAAATTCCAAAGAGGTAAAACTCACTTGTAACCAGCTGTTCTAATGAGAGGCAATGGAAAAGTTTCAAATATTTAAGAAAACCTTGATATATTTGCTTTACAAAACCAACAAAATACGCTGTAGCTCTTATGACTCACTGTCAAAAGGTATGGTCTTTTGTGGTATAGGCCACACAAATATAAAATATGTATCTTCCAATTACAGAGCTCAATTTACTGTCTGACCACTCATGTAACAACCAAATAAGGAGGATATGATTGATTCAAACAGAATCACATATTTGAAGGCAGACTTAAAGGCTTTCTGCTCTTCAAAAAGAAAGCAAATCTGATTTAAGGGGGATCCACCTATTTTCCAGTTTGGGCAGGGGGGGAGAACAGGACAGACGACAAATGAAAAGCTGTGCTTACCGCTGCCCCTGCTGGTGTATGAATATGAACAATGCATTTAACATCAGGTCGAGCTGCGTAAATTGCAGAGTGCAAAGTAAAACCAGCTTGGTTTACTCCCAAATTAGTGCTTCCACGATCAACTACATCTCCCTGAATATTGATTTTAACCTGGGAATGAAAAGAATTAATTTCATAAATGAATCAAGACTGCCAAAAATCTGATTTAATTCAGCATCTACCACTGAAACTCTAAACCCATATTTCTTTCAGCATTTTATTTTAACAAGTGTCAAAATGTGCACAATAAGGCTGTAGGTAGGATAATGACCAGGGCCCTAGCTTGAGATTAAGCTAACTAAAAAGGACATCAGAAACCATTGGATATGACATGAGAAACTGCTGCATGTAACAGGTAACAGTGCAAGAAGCTAACAAAAGTTACAGACAGCACTGTGACAAATGGCTGCATTTCACAGAGAGTTACAGTGGAGTTATATAAGAAACTTGCAAACTTTACAGATACCTGAAGAGGAGTATTGGGACCTTTTGGGGAGTAGGTTCTTGAAAGGCCAGCACCTAGGTAACCATACCATTGATACTATGTAAGGCTGAGATTGCCCAGGTAATAATGTTATAATACCAAATTTGGATATGGACATAGCAAAACTGGAATAAAAGGGAAAAAGTAATTATGCATGGGTTGTTTATTTGGGAGACAACAAGATTGGAGAAAATGGAGTTTCAAAGCGGAGAAGGGAAGAACAAGCATGGGAGAAATGAAGAGAAAAGGGCGATGAAGGAGCAGTCGTGTAAGCAGGCTGCTGGTCAGCATGCTCATTTGGCTAAGCTATGTGCCTTATCACTGTAGTCTCTCTTATTAAATCCTGCTGCTAGCTATGTTCTGTGTGAACATGCTCTCCACCATATGTACATTTTGCTACTTTCATGCAACCTTAATTCTCAAGGTACTTACATTCCTGATATAGAGATAAAATCAGAACACCTTTCAAAAAGTGCAAAACACACAAAATACCCCCACAGCATGGCCCTTACCCTCTTCTAAAAATCTTGTAGTGGCAAGAAAGGGCAGGTCTCTGTTTTCTCCATTCCTTTTCCTATAGCTTTTTCAATTAAAATTTCATGGATGGTTAAGGTGGAGTTATGTAAGAAAGAGCCAACTTTACAGATAGCTGAGGGAGAGTATTGGGACCTTAAGGTGTCAAGTTTGAAATGTTACTACGCTGCACATACTTGCCTCACTTCTCTGCTAGAGGTTACTCACCTTACAGTAGCCAGGTAGAAAGAATAGTGTGCAAGTTTCTATTTTGTTTCAACACAAGAGAGTCAACCACATTAACTCAAGTTGCCTTCAGCAGCAGTGTCGACTAGACTGAAAATAAATGCTCACAAAATGCTTCCCACCAGCTAACAGTCAAGAGAGTTGTGTCTTCAGCTGCAACCATTAGATCCCTAAAACATAATCTATCTATACTCTCAGCTACTTACATCATTAAACGATGGTAACTAAATTAGGCACCTGACACCACGTCTTGAAATTGTAAGTGGTTTGCATCATTTATGTCTGAAACACATACTGTTTCCCTCAACAAGCCTGACTCAACAGCCAGCAGCTTTCTAGGGTGTGACGTGATCTATCCAAATGACCTGGCTCCTCTTTACAACTAGACCAACTGGAGGACACCTGGTGGTGAACATGTGCAAAGAAATCGCTCTCAGAGATACCTCAGCTGTACCAAAAACAACCCTGTTGAATGAAACTATTCTAAACATGTAAGACAGAGTAAAATATTCCCTAGGATAGAATTTAAACAGTGACAGATATACAGAGCAGATTCAGCTATTCATATTTTACAGCTATGAAAAATAGCAATTGCTTACCAGACTAGATGCAGTAACTTCACTATAGAGGAGTCCAAAAGGTACAATGAGGAAGTGCTCCTGCTCAGAATTTACTCTGGCCTAAGGATAAAACAAGAGTAAAAGTTACTAAGAATATTTAAGTAAAGCATAAAGGCGGCCCAAAAACATGACAGTTACTTTCACCTCCTGAGTGTGGACAGGGCAAGTATGCCTACAACACATGCAATATGACTTTCATGTATGCTGTAACAGATAATCAACATACAGAACAGTTAATTAACTCGTGTTGAACAAAACCAGATGGCAGATACGTATCAGGGTCCTTCAGATTGGTGGAAGGTAATAAGTCCTTAGATCCTATGGTAATGACAACTCAACTACTGTGGATAAAAGGAATGATACTGAGAGAAATGGGAAAATAAAAAGTTACCATTTTTTTTAGAAGAATGAGTTTATACTGCAACTGTATTTCTATCCTAGTAAAACAGAAGGTATGAAATAGAAGTGTGTGAGAAAACACAAGAATTTGGCCCACAGATCTAAAACACCTTGATGCTGAGAAGGGTTTTATCACTGATGCTGGTGCCTGTGAGACATCTGTGAGCAGTACAGCATCCTTGGCAGGTTTTCTGCCAAGTATCTTGACCCTCACTTATGTTTTTGCTCTTTTGTCTAATTCACACAATCAGGAGTTTATAATACAAAAATAATTCTGACTTCAAACCATTCACATCTTGGGATGCATCTGTTAAAAGCCTGTACAACAAAAAATACAGGACAGCTAGGTATTTTAGGTGTCTTTCAATGGAGAATTAAAAGGCTTTAAATGTTCTACTAGACAGGCAAGACAACTCCCTATTTTGCTATGAGTCTACCCAGGTTTTGTGTTTGGGTTTTTTGATTTTTTTTTTTTTTTATAAATAATTTAAAAATTTTATTTCTTTATTTATTTATGAATTCTGCATTTCCCTGAGATGCAGCTACTTTATGCTCCCTCATGTCTTCCACTACTTGTAACATTAAATACATGTGTGCTTTGATATAGTTCTACTGCAAGGAAAAAAAAATTTCTAAAATAAGTAGTTGATCAGTCATCCAAAAGCTTCTAGCACAAATCTGGCTTCATTTACAACCAGCTGGTAACATGCTATAGCACAAGAGCCTTGAACTGAACCAGTTAGTTGAAGTTAACCTGCACTTTTATGAATCACCAAAATAGTTCTCCATTACAAAAGTGTACACGATCTACAAAATCTTTCACTTATTTATGCAAACCCAAGAACAGGTATTAGTCAAAATGCCCCAAAAGCTAATAAGAAAGGTCAAATGTAAGATAAACAAGCAGCAAGACTCATAAACCGCCTTACTTTAGGATTAGATCCAACAGCTCGTGCCCTCAAAGCAAACCAAGACTTGGTGAATGATGTATACCTTCTGTAAATCTGTAATCTCAAATTCTGCCTAACCCTGGAGGCACCCAAGTTTACTCCACATTACTGTACTTGACATGAAAGCTCTTGACGCTCTGTAATTCTGCTTCTGTGTCAGGACTGCACCAGTCTGAACAATTCTACACACAGCAGCTGTCAGTGATTGATAAGGATCCAGAAAAGCAAAGACACTCCACCCAGCTCCTTGATATGCCCAGATTGGCATATACTCTCATATCCTCACAATTCCTTTCTCCTCTAACACACAGGCTTATGCCCCTCACAGTAGGCTGTTGTATATTTTCTCTTACTTAAGAAGTGCACTGGCAGCTTTTAACGTGAATGTAATCACCTAGTAATTAGAGCATCCACTCACAAAAAACTGAAAACCTGGAGTCAAACTCCAGCTCTGCATGAAGCAATAGGCATTCACCACATTCCAAAGGAGTGCCTTACTACCACACTACTACTTAATGTATGGGTATATGGAACAAAGACAAGACTACTTTGTAAATATAACAACCTTGTTCTAGATCAGCTTCTGAAGATAAATTATATCTACTAGTCACCTTTCAGAATGCTATTAACTGGAAGCATTTGTAAAAGACAGGTGAATTATGACTTGTGATTGCTGCTGACAAACCATTAACCAAGAGCTTTCCAGTACCACTTTGCCCTTCAAAACTGTCTAAAATACTTGCAGAATCTCATACTCTAAGTGCTTTGACTGTCTTCCACCCCAACTGGTATCACCATTATCTAACCTTCCTGTGCTTCCCCTGCCATCAAAAGAAACCAAACTTGAGGCATTCCACCCCAATCATGTGCCCTTGCCTTAACCAATTCCCTAGGCACGCCGCTCTTCATTACATTTATCTTTCTATCTAAATGCTTAAGCATTCCCAGGGCTGAACTTTACACTAAAAAGCCATCTACAAACCTACTTATCTAATAATCTTTTTATTGCATTAATGTCCCTTTTACAAAATCAATTCTCCTGTCACATATGAAAAATCATGGGCGGCACAGAGATGTTTACAAGAACCATAATGCTGGATATGTTCCCATACTAAAGGAACGAAACAACCTAACCAACATTGCCTTGATCCTATGCCTACTGATATCATTTATCATCTTCATCAGTTCACAAATAATATACCTTTAAATCTCAAAAAGCAGTAATAATAAAATTACCATATTTCATTCAGACTGCAACTAGAATAACTGAAAATACATAAAGGACAACCTCTACTATGTAGAAAAAAAACAATTCAGCTCTGTCAGGAAAACAATTGACTGGGTTGCACACCACAGCTGTGACTTTACTCATGAGACTCATGTTGATCATTCTTCTGGCATATAAAACCTCCTTGATTTGACCTCCATGTCATTATTTTTATGGATGCCAGCAATTACTCAGTCACAAGGAAAATTGTTGGCACGCTGCATTAAGCTAAGTAGTTCACTCATGTTCAGAAATCCTATGGCTTCTTTTTCAAAAAGATTGGTACCTTGAATTAAAAAATTCATCTGAATGACTAATTCGAAGATATTTTAGTACTTAGCAAGAAAACTAAGACATGAAATTGCAGAATAATACATACAATTATTTAAAGCATTTAAGATACTAAAAGACTGAGTCTTTCAGGAATCTTAATTTCATCATAAGAACTTTCATGTACACTCTCTTAAGACTCTATTCAGGCTATGGTAGCTGACATCCAAGCTGTTCCAGTTCTTATTCTTGAGATGCAATGACAAATCTCTTCACTGTTATACTGCTTTCAGAACCACTTTGCTCCTCTTCCACACAAAGAGAAAATGACAGATGAGGGAGGGAAGCAATCCTCTTGTATGTTAAAACAATTGGTTCAGTTATCCATTGATTCAATACTCACTGTTATATGATTGTAAATAAGCTGAGACCAGCCAAAGAGATCTGCTAATCTGTAGAAAGCTGCCAATTTACATCGTAACAACTTCTCCCCTTTTTCATAAGCAATGGAATCTGATCCTCTCAGATCATTCACGGGTGTCACCATGCCAAGACCTGAAAAGGAGAAGGGGTAAAAAAACACAAGGGGGGTTGTGTTCAACATCAGTTAAAACCTAACAACACGCACCACTATTATAGTCATTGTTCTTACTAGTTTATATCAACATATTAACCTAAGAAATGGATAACAAACTTTAATTACTGTAATGTCATAATTTATATTACACAAATACCATGACAGTCTTAGACAACATTATTTATCTTTGGTAGACTCAGCACTCGTTTCCTTCCTTAATATTCGTAAGTGCTAAGGTGACAGTGTGTCCCTTAGCAAAGTATTTTCTTTTCTCTCTCAAACTAATGATTATCTGTAAAATACAAATTCATTGTTAACAGAAAAATGTAACCCCAAATATTCCACTTTTTTGAGATACGCGATTTGGTATTCCTGAAAAGGAGGAATATAAAAAGATGCACACGGGTTCATTTAATTAGGAAAAATTAAGTACAAGCTAGAGAGAGGAGGATTACGGTAAATAATTACAAACACTGTAGTTCTAGTTAGTGTGATTAGAAATGTGGTTAAAAGTAACTGTGATAAAGCAGAACCAGGCCATGCTACAGTCTAAACTATAGATTTGTTTTGGAGCACAGGCAAGGATTTATATTATCTTAACACAAAACCTGTGTGTACATGCATTCAAACATTTTGGTTTTTGTTTTCCTTCTTCGTTTTGCTTGCTGATGTTTCTTATCTATAGCTTCACTCACAGGAGAAAGCTGCAAACAGTATTTCAATGGCAAAAATAATTAGTTTCTAAAGACCTTCGCTGTTACTAGACTACTAATGAACATTTCATCTTCCTGCAGACAATCCATGTGGTAAACACTAGTAATATTTAAATCTTTACATTTTTCACTAGTGCTGACTTACCAGGCTTATTTTTCAGTTAAGATACCTGGCCTGGTTTTGACTGGGATAGAGTTAATTGTCTTCCTAGTAGCTGGTATAGTGCTATGTTTTGGGTTCACTGTGAGAAGAATGTTGATAACACACTGATGTTTTTAGTTGTTACTAAGTAATGTTCAGACTAAGTCAAGGATTTTTCAGCTTCTGATGCCCAGCCAGCAAGAAGGCTGGAGGGGCACAAGAAGTTGGGAGGGGACACAGCCAGGACAGCTGACCCAAACTGCCCAAAGGGGTATTCCATACCATGCGACGTCATGCCCAGTATATAAACTGGGGGAGTTGGCTAGGGAGGGGCGGATCACTGCTTGGGAACTAACTGGGCATCGGTCGGTGAGTGGTGAGCAACTGCACTGTGCATCACTTGTTTCGTATACTCCAATCCTTTTATTATTATTGTCATTTTATTATTGTTATTATCATTATTATTTTTTTCCTTTCTGTCCTATTAAACTGTTCTTATCTCAATCCTTGAGTTTTACTTTTTCCCCCCCCCAGTTCTCTCCCCCATCCCACTGGCTGGAGGGGAAGCAAGCGAGCAGCTGCGAGGTGCTTAGTTGCTGGCTGGGGCTAAACCACAACAATACCACACTTGAAATAGCTTTTGATTTAAATTATATACACGAATCACATTGCATATCACTGTGGCATTTAGAAACTAATCAATTCATTTTATGTTTGCCATGTTCCTGTGAGCAGAACAGTATAGCATTTGAACTTCACAGCACTTATTCACACAGTCTTCATTTTAAGCTTTAAAAAAAAAAAAATTCAACTATTATAAATTAAGGTGCACTCACTCATGTTTAATGCAGCCATTCCGCCTTGTGGTGCTGCAGGGTAGACATTTGGTACATTTGTTGTCATGAAATCCGCAATCTGCTGTAAAGCCAATAAACCTGTTGGGTTCTTCCCCTTCTTAAATTGTTCCTGGATCATAGATTCCAGTTCTTCACAAAAAGCCTAGCAACAGGACATTGCATACTGTAAAGCATGTTCAAATGAACGTCAACCTTTCACACACAGCTTCTTTTTAGCACTTAGATGGAAACATCCTATACCTCCTCTGAAAACCAGCTCAGGGCAGAATTACTGGGTGCACACTGTTACTTGAAAATGTTGCTCTCTCGAGCTCCAAGGATATGAGTCACTTACTTTTTTGTGAATGGAAATTCCAGCATTCTCTCCAAGTAACACCAAAACTCATTGAACCTACTAACATGGATTTCTGGAAGAAGGAGCAGTACGTACAATTGACTTGAACACAAAACATGAAAAGAAAAGTAGCAGAACCAGAAAAGAGAAGGAAAGTTGTAAGTGTGGCTTACAGGGAACTGAGAGCCAAGAAGGAATCCAGGAACACAGGAAGGAATAGCTATTAAATTTTTAAAGTATGTTTAAACAAGGGGTTGTTACTTTTCTCCTGGTTGTTTTTTTTTTTACTTTTTGTTTTGGTAATGGGGTTTTTTTGGCTTTAACTTTGAAAGGAAGAAAACAGTATTTTTTACTACTGTTAGTAGCTGGTGCTTTTGACAAGAACACTGGAATTTGTACTGAAAGAGAAGTATTCCAATCATTAAGTGAATCTAAATAAAATGGGTTGATTTCACGTGGAAAAACTGTAAATATACCAATACATCCCTATTTTTAATGAAGTTCTGTCATGAAATGTTTTGTATCTAAAGTCAACCATCAGTTATTACAAAAGGAAAAAAATGTTATGAGATAAATGTTGTTTTGTGTACTCTCTCCCTGAGGGAAATATCTTTAATATTAAATGTCAATCATTCATAGTTTATTATTGTGCAGCATTCAGAAAGAGATATATAAAAATATTTCACGTCAGAATTATGTATGAAAATTAAGCACAGGACAGACCTGCCTTGTATAAGCTCCTCTTTGAAGTGTTACTTAATTTATATGTTTAAATGAATAACTGAAAATATGAAACAAGTGAAAAAATGTCTGACCCAGACTAGATGGAAAATATGAAAAAAAATTTATGATTACACAGAGAATTCTGAAAGCAAGACTGAGGAGCTGCTTTATGAGTAGACAATAAAAATTCAACCAGATAATGTGAGGAAAAATTAGGCTACAATTAGAATACTTCAGAAGAAAGGCCAACCAGAAGAAAGATCAAATGGATCTAGGATACCACAAAATTCTCCAATTCCATAGGGATATTAAAAATAGAGATAATAAATTTATCACTTTAAAGGTGGAGCATTTTCTTTTCTTACTGGGCTTTGAAGAATCATGGAGACTCTCTTCTTCTGTTCCATCATGTTAAAATCCTGGCGAAGGTCAGGTGCCATATTCCTCTCTCTCAAATAATCTGGATTATTTTCATCAACTCGATCAAAATACCTCTCTTTATGAGGGGCTGTTGTTGGAGGTGGTGAAGTCACCACCCCCACACCAGAATCACCATTCATAGCACAGTTTTAAGGAACCTACAAAGAGGGGACAGAGAAGAGGAATAAATAAATCAAGCAAGGAAATAATTAAGAACTTTGTACATGTTTCTTGTTTCAGAGTAACAGGTAAAATCCACCTAAAATTAGCATGGCTTCCCAAACACAGAAACCATGTTTGTGAAATTGGATAGCAATATTCTAGAGGAGAAAGAAAGATTTTAAAATACATGATTAGAAAAGTAGGTTAACATATATGAAAAGTCAAATATGCTACATACGTACATGCTACACAAAACTAATAAAAGAGTTCCCATTTAAAGTACCTCCAGTTCTTTAAGCTGTCTACACAGCTTGATTTTCGGAAGCACCAGAGTCCTTCAAACCTTCTCACAGACAATGACAGAGAAGTTCAAGACACATGAGGTCTAAACTCCTTGGTTTTGTTTTTTGGTTTTTTTTTACTTAAAGTTTAAGCAGACACAATGAAAACAATATTGCATAAATCAGAATTTAAATCATTACGGAAAATAAGACATTACACATGTTCATTAATATGAAGAATCAACCCCACCAAAACATGCTCAGATTACTAACATGTTTCTGGAGACAAACACAGAAATACTGACTCTGCAACCTGAGGCGTACTCTTCACAAATGTATTTATTTTAGGTTCATTCAATGGCATGCACATCACTAGATTAGCATGTGGTTTTTGGAATCTGGAAAGCACACACACTAAGACAACCCCCACCCACTGGCTAGGGTTCATTTCAGTTTTACATGTTGTAATCAGCAATTGCATGTATCTACTAGAAAGGCTGAAAACCCCGCTGGCATTGCTCATACACACATCCTTTCACTCAGAAGAATCCCTTTGCGTAACATGACCCTAGTTTTTTGGGCACATTATTATAACCTTCATTCCAAAACCCTTTTTAGAAGATTTTTTGAAGCCTTCTACTGACAAGCAACCAGTTCAATAAAGCCACCCTTGCAACACCTGGAGACTTAAACTTCTGAATCCTGATCATCTGACATATCAAATTAAAATAAAGCTCTTTCAGAAAAGATTTTTTTTTTTGCATATTGTACACGATTAAACAAAATGGCACCGACACAAACTGTATTTCACTGAACTGTAATAAGAATATTTAACTCTGAATGGCTTGCTAGTTCAGCAAACTGCAATTATTTACATTATACACCAAATATGCAAGGTTGAAATTCCTTGCCATCATGACATTTAGCAACTTTACCAAGAAAATGAGCCAAGAAAAGCTAGCAGGTCTTTTCCTGGAGGTGGAAGAACAGATAAAGAGAATAAAGTAGCAGAATCTGGCTCCCTGTCCCAGTACGGTGAAAAAGACTAATTTCAATAATGCTGATTTGGATTCGGGGTTCACACAGCAAGGAGAACACTGATTTAAACAGTCAATTTCATTACGCATCTTTAGTTTTGCAAGGATTAGTACCATTAAAATCTGCTGATATTATCAAGTCATTGCAATTCTTCTTGCTATGCAGTAGGAAAGATTGTACATATCTTTATTTAAGTAATGATTAATCTACATGTCATAACTAGTAAATTTTGATATATGTCTCTATTCTTTTACTATTTTTAGATTTTTCTTAGTGACTCGTCTTAAACTGTACTTGCTTGCGGATTTTAATTTGATTAGGAATTTGCTTGCATATTTATTAGCTAAAACCACCTCAGATGTAGATGCACACAGAAAAGGCAAGTTTACATAAATTATTTTGAAATGCAGATTATGTTAAAATCATTGTGGTGAAAAAAATTATCTACTTCAAAATTTCAGAATTAGCAGATCTCATCCTCTTTAATTCTTATATTAGAAAACAAGTTTCAAAACTCAACTGGTTTCTTATTTCAGAATGAACAAATCACTGAACTGAGACAGTTGAACACAATGAGCAAAAGAAAAAAGTATTTTCCTTGACTCTGCAGAACAGGATACTACTATCAAAATCTATGTTGGCACTTAAGACACTCGAGTTTTAGATGCTCAGTGATTTCCACCCACGGAGTTGCTAAATAAACACACACAGACACCTCCGCACTGTTTAAAGTATTTCATTTTAAACCAATCAGTTTAGGCTTTAAAAGTCATGGTCGGATTTTTTTTTTTTCCTTTAAAGTAAGCACATACACACATCTTTATTATTATAACTTCTTTTAATTACTACCTTGCCTCCGCCCAGGAAGAAATATAGGGTATAGCGAGAAAAAATAATGCTTTTATCTGCATGGAAAACCTTTTAAGGTGTTAGACCTAGAAAGTTTTAAGCAAGTGATGTTATAGCAAAGGAGCCACCTCTCCTTTGGCAGCTTCAGATCCCTCTAAGCTCCCTTCCTCCTCACAACCTCCAGCCTGCACCATCTGCCATTTCACACCTCAACAATGCTTTTGAAGGCCCGCTACCACTTTCCACAACCCCTCTTCTGAGCTCTATCAGCTAGCCTAATGCCTCCGCATCCAGCTTTTTGTTGAAAAATGACAGTTTGCAGATCCAAACATATGGCTTACTCTCTTACAGTAATAGCTCACTTGGCCCAATCTAAGTCTGAATTTCACCACCCTCTGCTTACCGCAAGGAATCAGGGAGTTTAGAAACAGTGCACGGGCAAGTCCACAAATAAAGACAAACTGAACCACTCAAGTAGCTCAGAATTTATACTGCATTCTGTTGAGTTGTAGCCCCAAAAGTGTATTTACTTTAAAGCAAAGCATGGGAAAACAATCAAGTCTGAGATTACTGCCACCGCCACCAGCAGAGAACAAATGGCCTACTCCTGCCTGATGAAGCATTCAATTTCCAGAATATACTTGTGTAATGTTGTATCTTGTGCATATGTGTATGTGCAGTCTTATTTAAAGAAGAGTGTACACACATCTGCAAACATGATTTTGAGTTTAATTATTCACACTAATTCCTCTTACTTTCAGAGTACCAAAAGCTATTTCCAAATGAATTACATACCTAATTACTTCTCTTCACTGTTTCTTACTCACACTGGAAAGAAGCTGGTCCCTAACAGCCTGCACAGGCAACATTAAAATGGAATCACAATGTCTTGCCAAAGTTGTATTACTCCTTCACTCAGGTATAAGATGGCATTCAAGAAGGTCCTGGGAAGCTATTACTGCTTCACCACTATGCAGTGGCAATAATTTAATAGGGAATTCAGTGTTTAAAATTAAGTGATCATTTGATACCTAAGGTTAAATATCAGTTTCATAGCTCTGTTTTGTAGATACCCAAAATTAATGGCATCTCACCCCCAAGGTCTAGTAATTAACTGTTTCAACATAACTGTAATAGTAATTGTTTACTTTAATGGCTGTCAGCTACTGATGATAAAGGTATTGATTTTTGAATTAGAAACAGATGTGTTTAACAACACTTTGCACAAGCCATTGAGATTTATTTATGAGTTTCCTCGGAAGACCCTTTGGGAGTAAGGCGTGATGTACTCTCCAGAAAGAGCTTCAGCAATATGTATACCAATAAATAAATAAAAGGAATCTGAACAGTTAAGCTGAATACACACTGGGGAACGGCCAATGGTTCTATAAACTGGAAAGTCACACTGAAAATCACATCAGGCTGCCCAACGAGTGAAAAAAAAAATTAAGACCATCTTCACACCCACAACTCTTCAGTACAGACAGTTCCTTTCCAATGTAGTGTACTACAGCGCCCAAGTAAGATAAGCTGTAATGTCAAAGGACTTTTTCCCATGATAAGTGTTTTTATGCAAGAGCCTGTTCTAACACAACTGTATCAGAAAAAGCCACACCCTTAACTGAAAAAGCTGTGGCTGGAAAATATAAGTCCATAAAAAGCCCTTCTCTTGGAAGCAGCTATTTTCAAATATAAAAAGACAGTCAGAGGGAACAGCATCTATTACTGGGGGGGGATGGGGGACAACCCCCAAATCATAAAATCCAAATCACACCTTATAGTGTGACGCAATTAGATCCATTCTTCTAATACATATGTATGTATAAACACTAGAAATTTCAATAAGCCACCACATCAAATGACAGCTACCAAGCCAACTCACAGCATATTGTATTTATCACAGGGCATGCACATGTGTATGCAAGTACTATAAACAGACTGTTCATGAAATAAAACTGGTTTCTTGACAAAAAAATTATAAAATGTATAGCACATTTACAGGTACTGAGCATGTTTACAAAAAGCGTTCTGAAATTAGTATTAATATTTTGGGTTACTTTTCTCTCTGAAAATCCCCTTCTTCCCCATCCTCTCCTAACCCAAGCTAATTCCATCACAGGATTCACCTAAGAGGAAGTGGTGCTACAAAGTTTAGTTTAAACAAAAGAAGAAACTTTCAGAACAGGAATGCCATAGAATCATTCACATTAATATCCAGAAAGAATCAAAATCTCAATTTTTAAACAGCTTATGTTCTCAGCACTCAGTCTGAGATGATGCACATATAGTTAAATAAACTTAAACAGGTAAGACAGTGAATAACACCCAGTAAGAATCTACAATAATTTAAGGGTGCATTAAAAAAAAAAAAAACAACCCTTAAATCTAAAAACTATATAGAATAATTTAAAAAAAACAACATTGGATTAGGGCTGGGATCTCACTGTAGTAAATAAACACATTTAAAACTTTAATATTAAACTCATTTCAATACCTGAAAGTTGGCACAGATCTAAGTACTTATGCTTCTGGTAGTTTATAGGTTCAGTGTTTCTCACCTGAATCATCTCATTAATATTATGGGAACCTTGAGAAGATTTAAAATGTCCCACAATATGTACACTAGCAGGGACCAGCTAACTACATTTCTTGGAAGAAATTATTTTTGCAATCACTTAAAGGTTCATTTTGTTTTGTAGTAACTTGTAATGGGTTTTTTGCTCCTCCACACCCAGAGGAACTTGTTTTTACTAAGGCTGCAGTCGATGGAATTTGACCTAATCTAAAGGCTCACTGCCACCAAAGGACTGAGCATACCTCTTCACACTAATGCAGCTTTTAAGTCTGCTGAGGCCCGTTCAGAATAAAAATACACTCCAAGAAGCAGGAAGGAGGTTGTGACAAGAAGACAAGGGAACCTAAAAGACTTCTAAAAAATGTAAAATACACTGTCAACTCACAAGACAGTGCATGCAAAAAAACCTCCTACAGTTTTGATTGGCCTTTTTTAAGTTTAGGAGAGTTATGTGATCAAGACCTTACAAAATCAAGGCATTTCGGAGAAGAAAAAAAATGAAAAAAACTGCCCTCTTCCTGGTGGCTTACAATTTCTCTGTACAAAGTAACATGCAAGCAAAACATCTGTATGGGACCTTGTGTCAAATTTGCAAAGTAAATGAGCAGCACACTTGTCAACTATCAATACTATCCCAGACACCAGCAACAAAGATCGAGGGTAACCATTTCCAGAACTTATAGCTTCTGAGCTCTATTTTTAAAACAACATAGTAATTTGCTTTGTATCCAATTTTTTTTCTGACAGTTCTTTCAACAAGTTATCTTCTCTCAAACCAGAAATATGCCACTAAGTCTAACAGGGGTGAAAACAGATTTGACAAGAAGTTACTGGGGAAGGGACAAGGGGGTAGCAAAACAAATTAAAGTAACATGTTTTCTTTACTGTTGTGCAATCAGCAGTCTTTGAAGACTAAAAGTTACCTAAAGGCTCATGTAAGTGACAGGTCAGGCAGTGTGCTGGCAGGAGGAGGGAAAGGAGCTCTATTTTGGTTGCAAACAGAAAAGGACAGGGAAAGAACAGAGAAAAGACAGAGTAATTTCATGGCCCAGGAAAGAGACTTAGGGGACTGTGGAAAGCTACAGAGCTGAAATTACTGCACAGGGAAGTCAAGAGGTGACAGAAGGGAGAAATATGAAGGGAAGGGCTGAGCAGCACTGGCGTGGTGCAGCAGTGTGGGCAGCAAAAAAAACCAAGAGGTAACTGAGCCATTGCAAACAGTCTAAGTTCATGTGAAAACTGAGTTGGTGGGGAGATGGCAAGGAAGCAGAACATCCGTCTACAGAAAATAAGGTTTCATTATCACTTGCATTTTCTGCAAAAAAACTGTTCATAAATTTGCAGTGTTACCAATTCACTCAATATTCTGGTACTTTCTGTATTTTTTTCAATTTTCCTTTACTTTAGAATAACATTGGCCAAACTTGCTCCATTAAAAAAAAAAAAAAAAAAATCAATATAACTTTGTAATAGGGAAATTACTTACGATTTACCCTACAATCTCCATCATTATCAGTGAGAACATTTTGGCACCAATGAGACTGGATTTGTTCTTGCCATTTCAAATGTTTCCTACTGAACTTTTAAAAAAGGAAAAGCTGGCACTATCTTAGCAAGTCTAAGAACAAAGAAAGTAAATCATGACTGTACTACTTACCAGACAACATGCTTAACATCATGAACAAATATATTCTTTTTTAGCAAATGTTCCTAGCTCATGCATCTTCAGAATTTCCCCTGCTCTTTGTTTTCAAACAGGAAGAGACTATTTCATGAACAAGAACAGTTATTTATCTTGTACTGAATGCAGGCACCATCATCTTGCTTATTAACAGAGATGCTGCAAGTTAAATACTGGACTCTAAAAATTTAGAGAAATCCAACAGTAAGTTATCTGACCAAAAGTATTGCATTTTATATCTGTAATATCATGCCTTACTATCTATGACAGTAGTTCAAGAAACAAACTCTTTTAGACAACAAGGAAAAGAAAAGAAAAAATAGATCAAGTCCCAGAAACTTACTTGAAATGCACCTACTCTGTAAGCAACTCTTTCTCCTTTTCACCTTCTCTGAAACACTGAAATCAGAGGCGTAGCACAGTGGGCTGTAACTGATCACAAGGTTACATAAAGAACTGGCAAAAATTTATTTGGGTAAACTTGAGACCTCAAACCATAGAAAAGGGTAAACATTTATATACATTTTTAAGACACGGTATTACTTGTGTATAGAAGCTCATCAACATTTCTTATTATTTCCAATATTTACACTAAAAAAAAACCCTCTTAAAATTTAAGAGATTCTTTGTTAAGAACATAATAGGGCTAGAAATCTGCTTCAAATTAGACCTAAATTTCCAAATATTTATGAAGGGCAAGAATCTATGTAACAGAATTGTCAAAATAGCAGTTGCTACAGGCCTTTTACCATATAAAATATCAAATTGCTTTCCGATTGACAAAAATGTTATAATTTTCTTTGTTTAAAGAACCAATGATCACCAAAAAAATGTTTCATTAAGACCATATACTTATAATATTAAGTCCTTCCTTAATTGGCATCCTCTGACTGTACAGAAAAATTAAAGATCCTGCATTTAGAACAGGAAGCATAATCTACAGTAAATCAGAAGGAAAAAAAAAAAGAAAAAAGAAAAAACACAATTAACCCCTCCCCCCCCCAACATCTTGGAAATTATGTTATTTAAGAAACAAAACATCAAAACCTACTAATAAACAAGTTTTCTAGGCTGCTGTGTTAAGAGAGCATTTAAGGAGCCACAGGTAAAGCACAGCAATAACTATGTAAGGTTGTAAAACAATGTAATTGTTGTCTAGCTTTACCAAAGCCAAATGAAGCAGGTGACTGGGAAAAGCCAGTGCAGATTCACCAGAGGCAAATCATGCCAGACTAACCTGATAACCTACAACAAAATAACATTTCCTGTCAACATCGGGAGAGCAATGGATATTGTTTACCTGGATGTCAGCAAAGCTTCTGATACCTTCCCACAGCCTTCTGCTGGACAAACTGCCAAGATACAGATTGGATGGGTGGTCTGCAAGATGGGCAGGAAGCTGGCTCACAGTCCGCACTCAGAGGCTACTGATCAATGGTTTTTACTCAGGCTGGCAGCCTGTCACAAGCGGGGAACTCCCCAGGGATCGACAGTGGGACCCACACTCTTCAACACCATCATAAACGATCCGGACGATGGGATTGAGAGCACCATCACCAAGTTTGCTGATGACACCACACTGGGTGGTGAGGTGGATGCATCAGAAGGGAAAGCCACCTTACAGACAGACTAGGACAGGCTGGAAGAGTGAGCTAGCAAGAACAGTATGGAGTTTAACAGAGAAAAGGGCAAGGTCCTGCGGCTGGGACGACACAACCAAAGAGCCTGGTACAGGCTGGGGAGCAGCCTTGCTGAAAGGGACCCAAGGGTCCTGGTGGACAACAAGCTGAACAGGAGTCAGCAGTGCACCGCTGCAGCCGTGAAGGCAAGTCGAATCCGGGGTTGCATCTGCAGGGACATTACTAGCACAGATAAGAGATGTGATCATGCCAATCTACCAAGCGCTTGTCAGGCCACACCTGGAGGACAACTGTGTCCTGTTCTGGTCTCCACAATTCAAGAAAGACGCAGACAGACTGGAGAGGGTCCAAAGGAGGGCCAAATACAGCTGTCTAAACTCTGCAGAATTTTCAATATATATGGCTCAGAATACATAATTCAGTCCTTGCAAACGGAAGAGGGGAGAAGCCAGCATTAAAACTACACTAGAAGCTAAGATACAGAAAGGTAACTTCCTCCTTTTTAATACAAGATTTAAAAGACCAAGAGTATCAAACTTTTAGAAACATTCACCTCCCCTCCCTGACCTGGAAAAGCATTGTGTCCCAGAGATAGGACTCTGCAGGAAGCCGAGCATGACGCACAAGGAGGAACAGGGCAGCACACTGCACTATTCCTCCCCTCAGCGCCTGGCCTCACTGGAAGGTAGGGTTGCAGTCTACACTCACCATTGGTACCATTTTTATGTTAAAACCTCGCTAACATGATTTATTCATTTATGTTGGAAAGATCAAGTTTCCAACAAACAGCTCATTCCAAGCTAATTGACAATGGGAAGGAATCCCAATCTAAAAATGGGACTAGGAATAAGATTAAAAAGGGAATGACTCCTGAAACTGTTAACTCGTATCTCCTATTGACAAGTTTCTTCACAGTTTCTTCTCAGTCCTAGCCTTTTAACTTCCCTTTGCCTCTTCAGATTATTTCCTCCTCCAATTCTCCTGCTAAGCAGTTTACATGAGAAACAACAGCACAGCCATTTCTAGCCTCCAAGAATTTGCTGAAGACTAACAGTTTCAAACCAACTTACTAACTCAACATCGAAATACCTTACTTTCACTTCTCTCAGTATCATAATCTACTTGTTCCATGCACTTCTCATACAGCACTTCTGGAAATGTTCGGTACGTAAATTCATGAAAGATTAAGGAAAGTGAATAGCAGGAATCGTAACATAAAATGTCACACTGTTCATATAACAGAAACTCTCTATATAAGTACCTTAAACCATAGATACCTTAAGCTTTTCTGCTGAAACCCTAAAAGCTTCACAAGTGTATCAGAGAATTTGCATGCAAATTACAAAACAGGAATTTCACCAGTGTCTTTTGTATTTCTCTGGGCACAACGTGGAAGTATGAATTCTGCAAACTATCATATATTTTTCCACTGCCTCTTTACCAGAGAAGTACCAATGGTCACAGGTGGTAATAGCAGTGGAGACACTTTTCCTTTCTACTACTTTGGTGTCTGTTAGCCCTCAAAATAACTCCTTACAATTAGTAAAAAAACATGGGCTTCAGTGTTATGGTTCAGAGCAGTATCATAGTTTTCAGATAAATTTATTTTATGAAGTTGTACCAACACTGACATTGAAACCTGCATGTTGAACCTGGACTTAAAGAGCCCCCAAAATGAGTACTCGTAATTACACTGCCACATAAAAATATGCCAAATACCACAGAAGTTGATTTGCCTGCAATTTTATTTCAGAAATCTGAGTTCCAATTCAAATAAGCTTCTCAAGTAAAAACCACAGAGAATTACATAATTAATAGTGTAGCATCACAAAACTCAATTTAACACAGCTAATGCAAAGGAGTAGAACTGGATACAAAAATTAAGCCAGAATTACTCAGTGCTGGAAAGGCAAGATTAGAATTGCATTCAGGAGCTGTCATAGGTCACTATGTAGTAATTGCAAAGATTATGCTGTGGCCAGGTGGTCTACTGTAACCATAAAATAAAACAAGGAATATCAAGTAGCAAAATTATCTTCCCTAACTTTGAAAAAACCACTACTAGAATATTATTTCTGGTTCTCACATAGACACTTCAAAAAAAGACACGAAATATCAGAGTTCAAGGAAGGGCTACAAAAATGATCCGGAGAGTAGGAAAACCAACTTTTAAGGATTAGTAGCTTGACCTATTCAGTTAAGCAGAAAGATTGACTGGTCATAGAGGTGACAGGGCCTTTCAGTCCTGCTAACAAAAGCTTGGAGAGATTTAGCACTTGGGAGTGAATACCAGACACATTTGCCCTTGAATAGAGATGGAAGTTTCCTAACCGCATATGTACAATACTGAGTCAGTAACTTTGCTTTGAAAATCTTTATAAAACGCAAGTTTTAATCCAGTTTCCAGAATACCTTCTAGTATCTGTCTGTACTGAGATCAGAGTCCCGTCTGCTTCTGAAATCTATGAACCTGCCCATCCTTCTTACGTTTTGGGAAAAATAAGTTCCCACATGCACAATATGCTCGTGTTATTTGCAGCTTCCAAAGCACTTCTAGTATTCTAGCACTTTTTTTTTTTTTTTCCTAAATAGCACCTTCCTCTGCTGGTAGGTTGGTGACAGCTGGAGACTGAATGTCAGACAGAAGGCAGAAGTACTCAGAGACAGTACCAAAAATCCTCCTTAATCCTTCTCCTGTGCTCAGGTCAAACTGATCAGACTTGCAATTGGGACAAATTTTCCCTCAGATCAGGTAGGGTATCTCTTACTATTTTTTAATGATCTTCTGCAGCATGAAGTGCAAATCTCCTATCCAAATCATTCAGGCATACCCTACCTGAGAAATTTCAATTACAAAAACTACACAAGTTCCCAAATAACTTAGCTTGTCTCACTGGCTTCTTCGATGCATTCAGTTTAGTCCACTGAAACTGAACTGCTTAGGTTAATGGCTTTTAAAGTTAACAGCCTGTAGAATAAAAAGGGTTGCACTAGAGAGGTGATCTCTCTATGCGTTATTGACAAAACTACAACATTTGTTGAACAGAAAACATTATAGTGACAAGTATTTTTTCCAGTCTGCTTTCTTGTTACATGAAATTTCATCACTGATGTTGCAGAGACTCAGCTACAGACACCACTCAGTACTACACAAGAATGAGTCAAGTCACTAATTTTCGTTTTCATCCTCTAATTGTGCAGAAAATATCTGAGGCCAAGACAATGTAAAATTCAAATATTTTTCCACTATTAATATTCATGGATGGTGGTGGCAGTACCAGAAAACAAATATATATTTATTTTTGCATTCAGGGTCACGAGTCCATACAAATAAAGAGGTTTAACCCAAATACTGCTTATTTTTAGGTTTCTGTGAACCCACATGCACTTCCCAAGCCTCATGCCAAACGCACCAATAAGCCAGTGCCGTCAGATTTTTGAGCACAGGTCAAATCAGATCACCAGCTTTCCAAGGGCAGGGCCCCAGCTTTATCCAACAAGTATATGGAAAGCTTGAGACAAACTGATCAGCGTATCTGACCCAAAAATGAACACTGACCTTAAACTGAAGTTATAAAAGCCGCTAAACTTTTAATTCCAACACCGGATTTGTGGAAAACACAAAGGCACACATCAGTTTATCAAAGAAAGAGCCAAAACTGACCAAAGCAAAATTAGATGTTTAATTTGCAGTGTAATAAATCAGGTAATAAGATTTCCATAATTTTCACATACACACATTTGAAAACATATTTTCCTTGGAAACAACACACCTAAAGTCATGAAAGTCTCCAAATTCCTTAGCGGTACTCCACACAGTCCCCCAGAAGGAAAGCCATCTGCTTACATAGAGGTGGCACTTACCGAGAAGAGTCTACTGCTGCTTCACAGAATAGCAAGTTCAGGGAGATGCGCAGTGGTTGCACCAGTGGCTTTAGACAGAACTGAGAACTAGGTCAGGACCTACAGTTGAGGACAAGGTTTTACCACTGTCCGTCATAAACTTGGGGATGCTTCTGATACAGCAGGTCAAGAGGAAGAGCACACAGCACAGGCTCTTCCCCACAGCAGTGGAGAGGCTGTAGCACTGCATGAGAACTGTGGAAGTCATAAGCAGCTTTACCGAAGGAAGAAGACTCCAGAGCTCATTTGAATGCAGGACACAATACGAGTTGCAGGTTGTCTAAAGGAAAGTCACACATGTGCTCTAGGTGTAAAGACAAGAGGAAAGAGCAGCTTTCTTCTTCCCTCAAGATTTTCTTTTGACCTCAAGTTTCAGCAAAATACGCAAAATGAACAAGGCCCCTTCCACTATGCCGTATGACCACAGTAGCACTGTTTCACTTTTCCTATAGGTTTTTATAAGTAATAGTTTCTGATGGTACTACCTATTCCAGTGCTACCCTTCTGTTTTTTAGATAAAGGAGAGTGGACATTCTAAAATTAGACTTGAAAATCTACCTTTATTAAAATGTTTGTTAGGGTTTTCAAAAAGGTTATACCAGATCAGTGCCTAGGAAAAAACAAACGAACGAGCAAAAAGACCCCACCTATATACCCAGTGCTATCACAGAGATAAATAACTGAAAAACTTATGTTTAAAATTTACATTATCTTTAATGTTCATCACTGTTGAAGCTACTTGGAACCTGTGCTTGCAAAAAGTGCTGTGAATAACAAAAGCTTCTACAAATGACAGAAGAAATTAAAACTCATTTTTTAAAAGGAACATAGATACTTCCCCGATACTTTAAAAATGCAATAAATTTCAGTAACTTTATTCAAATCTAAAATATTGCATAAAGGATCAACTGAAATGCAGCAGTGCATAGGCGAAGTGGCCCCATTTTGGCCAGGATCCAGTTATTTTCATGTAGACTGAATAGCGAGGGATAAGATTTCTGAAACGCGTTGGCAATGAACAGAACAATGTCATTTAACCCTTCGAACTACACTGCAAAGATAACTTCTTCCAGAACAGCTGGATGACATTATTCATCTTTACTTACTTACAGGGGAGAGAAAAGTAGTCACAGAATCTTTTTCTCTTCAGTTACACATAAATAGGAAAAACACTACCCTAGACTTGTTAAAGCTATGATTTCACTTTATGCAAGCATGAGAGTTATTTTATAGGTTTGGTTGGGTTTTTTTTAAAGTTAATTCAGGTTAAATGCTGAAAACATCTCAACCAAAGAGAGAGAGATTCTGCTTCACAGTTTATTCTGATCGTATAAACAGAGCTTAGGGATTTATAAAAGCGTTCTGCAAAAAGGACTGCAAAATCAAAATACTCTAGTTCAACTACTGCATTCACCAGAAATTATTAGACCTTAATAACAGCTCTTACACATCCTGATTTGGAGACAAGACATTCTTACTGAAGCAAGGGCAAACTAAAAGTGCATAAGCGTATCAGTTTTGCTTTCCAGGCTGAAATGAAGTTTTAGTATGTTCCTTACATATTACAATAAGGAACGCAGTCACTAATGTTAGATTGTACTACATGATATCTATTTTTGTTATGCTAAGACATCTCATTCATTAACTTTTCTTGTGTTGTTCTGAGCTCCTGCTCTGAGGTACATGGTCTTGAAAAGAAATAATCTAACTTGCTATCCATCAACGGTGATAATTAGTTTTCAGAGAATTTGACATACACCCCTCCCCCCCCCCCTTTTTTAGGAGCTTATACTTCATTATGCAATTTTTATCTGAATCAGAGGCACACTAAAACTGTCTTTTTTTACACAATATCGCATTTTTATTGATGGATTTGTTAGGCAATGACATCATAAATCTTTAATATGTTCTGGCAGCATTTGTTGCTACTTAAACTTATGTCATAAACCCCAATAATAAAATTCAAGAATTACGTGAATTTCTTTATGGTTTTCAAGAAATGGTAAGAAAGTTATAAGCAATTAGTGTAGCTGCTCCAAGAGATTATGAAATCACAAAAAGAAGAATGAAGAGGCTAAGTAACTTGGCAACAGAGCCACAAGGTGAACTTACTGTTTCTTGATGAATTCATGGTTAAAATATACCTATAACTTTGGAGATCATACAGCAAATGCCCCACAAGAAAAAATCCCGCATTATTATGAGACTGGTTGGTTAAGATTTTTGAGATGGAACTAACCTGAATATTCATGACTAGGTGCATGAATTCAGTCATTATTTTCTGGCAGAGAATCCAAGTAACTCAGAAATTGCTACAGTGATTAGAGAGTGTGCAGGCATTATGGTGGAACCAGCAAGTTTGATATGTAAGCAGCACAAATGTTGTTGATGGGTGCATTACCGGTTTGAGCTAGAAAAGAGTGAATCAAAGTACATAAATGAGGTGAAGGTTAATACGAAGACTGGAGATTTCAAGCAGGCTTGAATCAGGCAGATGAAGGCAGTGGAGATGTTGAATTTTTCATGGATTTCTCATTCGCGTTCAGCTGAGGCTTTTCTGGGTGGCACCCCCCAGTTCTTTTATAGCACTTCCCAGTTTTGATGGGGGAGGAAGAGAAGGGCGGAAATCCGAATAAATTATGAGACCAATTTAGTCTCTTGACACAGTAGAATCAGGCAGAATTTAAAAAGCCTTTAAGCAGGAGGAAACAAATATCTTTGGAGAATGCAAGCCTAAGTATTAATTTTGACGTAAACCTTCCATGTGATATTTTATACTGCACTTGCACATAAAAAGAGCTTTGAAATGTGAGCCTCGCATATGTATCATCATTCTATTTCCAAATTAGACAGCTAACAGCCAGGCTTACTGAAGTTCCAAACACTCCTTTACATTGTGGTTAATCAGGCATTTTTAAGTCCTTCAGGTAGGTGAAAAATTTTTAGGAAGACGAAGTGGTTTACACCATCCTTTATCCACCCTACACTGAAAATTTCTGGACAGTGTTTAAAATACATGCCCTATATAAAGGATATTAACACTACCTTCATAGAAGTGACAGTAAGACAAAGTTCATCCCATTACACAGTTCCCAAATCCAAGAGCATTCTTTTCCATCTCTCAGAATGTTCTTGACAACTTTTATCTACAGATTAAAGACATATCAACTACAGAAAAAAGTCTGACTGGAACTCATTTTCCTACATTAGATTGTTGGTTGTTCCATATTAGGAAATAGCATGTCAAGAAACCCCCCATGAACTCTATTTTAGGAGCAACTCATGTCTGTTTTTCCCCAGGGAGTGTGAATGTGCTCCCCGCCCCAAAATTATGCAGTCATGTTTCCTACTTCTGGGTAAACCTCAAGGGTCACGCACACCCACATGGTAACAGATGAAACGCCACAAGAAAACCATCTTCCTGATCATGCTGTTGCCCTTGTCAGGCAAGTATTACACAGCCAAATATGGCTGCATAAATCAACATTATGCAAACCCAGGACTTATCTTCCAGCTGAGATTCTCATTGCTTCTACCTGACAGTGGCAAAAAGATGTTATTTACTTTGCTCTACAAGGTTTCAAAATTACATCTGGGGAGAACTGCAGCAGTCCAGTTTCTGCAGTCACTGTAAATCACGCGAACACAGTGTTTAATAGCCATTTTAGCGACGTTACTTTCAGAATCACAAACACAATTGTCTACAGCAGCCCAGACTTTAGTATTTCAGGAATCATGGCCACTCTCACACTTTCTACTAGGCCTATTTCTTAATTTCTGAACTAGGACCATTCCAGTCTCCAGACTGTTACGTTATTCAACTGAAAATTCAACAGACTAAAGAAGAACGCATACAACACAGACATGCACAAACCATGGCATAAATATTCTGGGTGCGTTGCAGGAGGACAAGGACTAATCCAAGCCCGATACTTGCTCAATTACTAGAATGGCTGTAGAGCCTTGCACACCACAACCTGGTTAATTGACAGAACAACTTATGCTCTGCTCTGCTGTTACAAAGTAGGCCCATTCATAAAGGCTGTCTTCACTGAAGAGGCCAAGATGGATGCATTTATTTTTTCAGTCCGGTTCTAACCATCCAGTCCAGGACCCTAAGGGCCACGCATCAGCTCTCCCTCCTGCTCTTCCACACATACAGCTTTGAGAACCAGTCCCAGGCACACAAGTCCACTCTTAAGGTTCCACCCCAAACCTCAGGTACAGACAGAAGTGCACAACAAAGTATCCAAAGGTCACAACAGTTTTGCATGGCTGTAATGTTCTAGAAAACTAAACCAAACCACTATTAAAACCAAAAGAACAAAACTGAAATCATGCTTCTGGGCATTCTGCACTTACTGAATTCAAGTTCCAATGTAAAACTGAAAGGCTCCTGTTCTGCACATACCCATGCTTCCAGATTAAACCGAATACTATCCATCCATAAAGACTAACACCTTTAGGCAAGGATTATTTTAGCTGACAAAAGTTTGAAGATTAATAGTAAAAAAAACCCCAAAGTTTCTACACATCTGTCTTCTTATTGGTTGTTTAAAAACAACTCCACTGACTATCATATTGTCTTTATTACTGATTTTTACTCAGATCCCTATCAAAGCAACTCCTCTTCTATCCACGGACAAAATGTCCTCCATCTTTCAACATTATCACTACCAATAGCTAGAAAACTTCTAAAAACACAGTACACCTGCTTATGTTTGCCTAGCAGAAACCAGAGACCTTTCCCTACTGTGTTCTAAAAATCACACCTAGCCAGTGATGGGTTTATAATCCCAGAAACAGAAATGTAAGTTAAAATAATGAACAACAAAGATACATAGTTGTATCAAATCAGTTGAATAATCCACACAGCACTGTCAAAGTACTTTCATTCCTGACTCAAGTTCTAAAACAAACTCTTTCTAGAAACCCTACTGCCACTATTTTATTGCTCAAATATGTACGTACAGTTCTTTCAAGTTCATTGAAAGGCTACTGGCATCAGAAATTGCAAATCACAGTAACATGCACACAGTATTCAAAGCCAGAATTCTAAACCCAGCTTTTACAGTGATTCCCAAACAGCGTGCAGTTGGATATATGCCAGAAGTTTCTGCCCATGTGAAGTCCAACTGATTTCAACAAAACCTTAGAAGTTGGTAAGCAGCTCTCCAAGGAGATGGGCAAAACAACTGTGTGAAATGAAAACAATAATCACTTGTAAAAACCAATACCACAGTACAGCTCTAAAGCAAGAGTATTATTTTATATGTAGAAACATCTACTCTTTAAGTCTTTGTTTCCATATTTTGTAAGTATATCATGCTTTCTCAGAAGCACAGTGTTATTTTTACACTCTTCCTTGACAGCTATTCCCACACTGCATGGGCTACATTGGTGAGCCTACGCAACTGTGTGGTCATGCTGGGAGCTGGATAACAGGCTAGGGTAGGTAATTTGTAAACAAGCCCCCCCCATCCGAACCTGCAATCAGACCTGTTCATCAGAAGCTCCTGCCCTTAAGGGATTTCAGCAGGATCCAACATGTCCGCATACTTAAACACATATTAGGCCACAAGCAATTCCCACTTTGTTGTTGTTTTTCAGTAACAAAGCATCCAACAAAGCTCATGAAATCCAACAGAAATCCTACAAAAATGTATTCTACAGGGCCACATGATAAATGACATATACTACCACACTTTTAACATTAAAATGTTACCTTTCTATGCATATCCAGACACCAATATATACTACTATGTCTCTGTCATAAGTCCCCACACAAGATATATGCAGTCTATGTAGGCCATTCAACTTCAGCTACCTTGGAGCCACAAATCAGTAGCTTCGGATTTTTTTTTTTTTTTTTTAAACAAAAACAAAAGTCTGGCAATTCTAATCCTCAAATATTAAGCCTGATGCTTATTTAGTCAACTGCCCTGACTTCATAAGAAGAGATTCTGTAGCATTCTCTTTTGTATACAAAGAGTTTCTGTAGCTGCCAGAGTAAAAACGAATTGGGGTTTTATAAGCAAACATCAAAACTTTGTCTAAAAGGGCAAAAATTGCCAAACTTGATCAAACTAGTTGTTTAACTCTCCAAATATCCTGAATAACGACCGCCAGTGTGCAGTTTTAAGAACAGTATAAACCACACACACATATATGCAGATTTAACTATTTATGCTTTACACCGTGAAAAAAGTTACATATATATTAACACTCCTTGTATAACTGATATAAAATGTGTAATCTTACTTTGCACTGTGCTAAACTCTTGACCCTAACAATACCTCATAGCAGTAAATCCCATGGGCTAACACAGAATGAGACTTTTTAAAAACAGTGTGTTTTAAACATATTATGTGTAAAAAAAAATCCTAGAGAAATCCTGTGTAATGTAATCCAGATTTTTAAAACTGTTTCTGACCTTACAGTATCAATTTATTTTTCTCATCCGTCTTCTCTAAACTAAACCAACCTTAACTTTCTCTCCTGCCTCATACTTGCCCACTGTTTTCTTTCCTGTTAGTACCAGACCTTACTATAGAATTTCAGAGATCAGCTAACAATGAACAGGAAATACTTTAAATTCCCCCCCCTTAATCTCACGAACATCACTAAAAATCAGATGGGTTTATGAAGATGTTCAATGACACACAATAGCAATACATCTCACTAGCTCATATTATTCTTATAAATAAGTCTGTTATCAACCTTATCCCTGATCTTTCTCTATGTCATGCTCAAGTTCCTTGCTCTCCTCCAAGTCTCAAGCAACCTATACAAGACTGTTACCTCAAATTTAATTTGTTTCAGTTCTCTAGATCTTTCATAATATAGGAAGAAATTAAAGGTGACAAAATCCGGACAGCCCATTATCTAGTCATTGTACTGTATCTCCTTGTTGCACATCTGTTCTGTGCAGATGCTACTGTCTTCACCAACTACTCTGTAACATTTTTCACAGGGAAACCAATCTAATCCAACAAATCTTGGAAAGAATATACACTCACTCTTCTTTGGGGGGATAGGGGGAAGTAAGATTTTTCTGATTTATCCTCCAAAGATCAAACTGCATGTCAACATGCATCTTCACTTTCTAAGACAGTTTAGATTTTATGTCTTTATGAGGCACAGTGCCAATGCAAAAAATATACCTTTAAGAACATTTACTTAAAAGTGTGTCACCAGCTAACATGACACAATATTTAAAAATAGTTAAGAGACATGATTGTCATACGAAATAAGAAACCAAAATGTCAGATCTGAATATGCTACTGAAAATGTAAATTATTCCAACATTGACTGCATCCCTTTCAGAACTAGCGACAGCATAGGCCACATTCGCAGGGGATGCTATTCTAGACCACACAATAAAAGATTATTTCAATTTAAGACAACTGAGCAATCCTCAGCTTCAATTTTAACAGATAAATGAATTTAAAAAAAACCCAAACACTAAAAAATTGATATAAAGCCAGAAAGCTTTTTCTTCTCTCCAGTGTTTAATAGTATATTTTCAGTTAACAAACAAATCACCTGGTTCACCAGAAGGGGGAAACTGATAGGCTTCCAGTGTCATGTTCATTAAGCAAATTAGAAAAAAAAAAAAAATTTGCTTGGCTTTTCAGTAATTATTTCTATTATTTCTATCACTCCAAGGCAATAACATTATTTACTTTAATCTGACAACTTTTCAGTTACCATGACAAATTCTATACAGTCTAGCTGAAAAACATACTTTAAGAACAAAAAGTCAAGATAATCAACTTTTACAGTTTTCTTACTGCACATACATTAATACATTCTTTCAAAATACCAGTATTCCTAAATGTATTTTCCTCATTGCAAGAGCTTTAAGATGACATCTGCTAAGTCATCCAACTCTTCGGAGACTATTGCCAAAGTGTTTCAGACTCTGGATTTTTTTTCCTTTATTACATGAGACTGTAGTTCACACCTATTTAACAGTAAATGACAAGACAGAATGTCTAAATAATAAAGCAGATTAAATACAATTTAGTCAATATTCATTCAATAGTGAACATTACCTCAAGCTTTGAAGTATTAACTATTATTTATCAGCTTTCAAAATTATAACTGTCAAGCACTATTCCCCAAAAATTCCATTTTGGGATGTAACTTCACTAACATTAACGCTTAAACATGTGCAAAGTGCCATTTAAGTCATTGATGTTATGCCTATGTGATTATTTACCATTCATATTAATCATTATGTGTGAATACAGCAATTTAAAGGAATAAGATCTAGTTCTCAGTCTTCTACATTAGTTCTGAAAATATTAAAATACTGTTAAACTTGTGAATAAAGAAAACAAAACTAATTTAAGCACACAGATAAGGACAGACACTGCTTTGGCAATTATTTATCCCTAAAATCAACAGGAAATTCAACTAACAGCTGAAGGGAAGTCAATAATACACATTAAGCACAGTCAGGAAGGAACCTTTCAAATATCATTAAATTTCTATCCTGTCCTAACCAAACTACTTTCTATGCTGGAACTTCCTTCCAAAAATGAAGCTTTCTAGGTGAACATTTAGAAAGAATAAGTAAGGCAGAGTTAGAGAATAGAAAAATATAAAGCAGATACTGTATTTCTGTTTCTGTTCGTATTAAAAAACCACATCCAGTAACACACACACACTACTGACATACACGAAACAATTGCACAAATGAGCGTTTACAAGTTTCCTCCTGGGTCTGAAATACCTCAGCAGGAATTAAAGCATGATTTAACACGTCATAACAATTGAATAAAATAGAAAAATATTGTAACCTCAGGCAACATTAATTCCCCAATTTGCCAATTAGTGTCTTTCTGGCAGGGAGAAGGCAGCAGAACCCTTTTCTTTGTCAAGTCTCCTTTAAAACCACCAACCTTCTATTATGCAGAGATATGGGAGTGTCTCTCATTAGTGCAAACACAAGCACAGTGCTTCCTCAAGAAATTACATTCCAAGCTTACTAGATGCACATTGTCTTAGGACAATACACGGGAAAAGCAGGGCAATACACAGCAACATGGTATACAGGGTTTTCACCACACCAACCCTCCAGCTTGCTCAGAGAAATATGAAGACGATGACATTGCTGTGCACATGTTGTGGGCAGCTTTCTTCAATCACACAGGACAGCACAAGAAGAAAACAATACAGGGCTCATTATTAAATCTGTTGAATTATTCTGTGTTCATTTGGGGTTTCTTAATTCAAAACATAATATATATCTACTAGATAAGATACAATGTAGTGTATTACATGAAACAGTATTTAAAACATCCTACTTGTCTAACATTTATTATCCCTCAATAGAAACATTTATGTACCTCAGAATGCAACTGGTCTATTTGTCCAAGAAACAGACCACCTCTGTATCTACTGATCTCTGGACAATATCTGGTCAAGTTCATAGTTGACTAACAAGACAGGAATGATGGGAACAAACGGATATTCTGGGTCAAGGAGTTAAATCCCAAGGTACTGAGGAAAATGACATGTTATATCCACTACCACCCCCCCTTATATAAGCTAACCAGCTCCATCTTAAAGACAGTCTTATTCAACTACTCCTAAGGGAAGGCTGTTGCAGACTTCTATGCCTCCGTTGCTTAGGAACCATTTTTTCTAATTTCCAGACTAGGTTTATTCTTGGATAGTTTATACCCATTTGTTCTCATACCTCAAGCTTAAGAAGCTCTTTTTACCCACCTGTGTCGTTTCACTCATTTTTATGAAAAGCAATCTCTTTCATGCTTTGTTTCCCCAGATCAAAGACGACACTCTTTGAGTCTCCCTTACAGAGCAAATTCTCCATTCTCTTAGTCATTCTAGGAATCAGTCCCTGTACCTCCTCCACTGCAAATGCCATTTTTACTTGATGGCAAGTGGTAGAAATTAGACACAATATTCCAGATAACCTTTCACTAGTACCAGAGAAAGTCAATACCACTTTACTTCTTTAAAGGAAAATATTAGTAGGGCAACAACAGTATACTTGTTTTCCTAAAACTTTTCGCAGTTGCTAACTTTGATAGGTTAGTCATCCTGAAGTGTAATATGATCATCTTGATTTTTTTAATGTTATTAAATATGACTCCTTTTTCTACTAGTCATGTCCTAAGGTCTCAACTTTGTTCTGTGCAAAACTGTCTTTTGTATTGATGATACTTGACATCTGATGAGAAAACACGAGATTGGCATAAGAAGTAGGAATGCATCAATGTTTTTAATGAAAATACTAAATCTTGAAACTGACCCGTGCAAATTCCACTACTAACATACTTCCAACACATTATCTTCTGGATTGACATATCCTGTCACCATTTTAAATCAATTTTCACAGAAACATCACTGTAGTTTTTACATGGAATCGTATTACACATTGTATGACTTCTAAGTGGGCAGCTCTAACCATGTATCCTCCCCAAGAAGTCAGGTATCTTATAAAAAAAGCCATTAGATTTCTCTGACAAAGTCTTCCTCTGTTAAGAGCTGTACTACTTCATACCCCAATTTCATCTTACCTCCACATAGAATAGCTTCTCTTTCTAAATTTAAACAAATCCCTGAATATTAAGGTCACACTAATGATGCAGTAACTATCCCAAACCACCTTTTCCTCTGAACAGTGACTACTTTTGCTGCTCGCCAGCCAGCCAATACCCTTCCACCTTCATGTTTAATAACAATTCTTGCAAATGAGCCTCTAATTACACAGATGACCCACTTCAAAATTCCAGAGTAAAATTACGTAGTCCCACTGATCTGCACCCTGTAAGTTCAACTTACATCTTTATAGAAATAATTTTTATAACCTCACTTCATTAAGACCTATTTGCCAGCGTGCGAATGTTCAAAACTGTCTTCACTGAAAATTAAGGCAAACTTTTCATGTAGTCTTTCATCTGTATCTAAATTATTTTTAGTCTTACTTCATTGTTCCCATGCTTCCTGACAAGACAGGCAATCAGTCTTTTTCAGGTTTTCTGCTTACTTCTGATGCTCCTCTTCAATTTGCTGTTAACCTTGTCAGATCTTGCATAGCCACTTTTTTTTTATATGACAAAAATCAAAGTTTGGTAAGAGCACAAGTATTTTATACAGTTGCTAGAATTATCTGCATTTGTTGCTGTATCAGAACTTCAGCCATGCCAGAAGCAGCTGAAAGCCCTCAACACTGCTGTAAAACTGGAATTGCAAGAACATCTGGATGCTAAACTGATTTATAGCCTTTGCAATTTGAACATTCACCTCTATAATTACAATTATTAACAGCTTTTCATGACACTCAGAGAGGTTTGGGTCTTTTTTGGTTGGGCCTTGTTTGCTTGGTGTTCCCCCTAAATGATATATATGTCTAAAACATGAATAAAGCTTAATGCTACAAGGTCTCCGCAGAGCTAGAAAGAGAAGGCAAGTCAAAGCTGCTTAATTTCAGCTTTACCTCAGATGTTACATCCAAATTAAAAAATAAAAAAGGCAACAACAAAACCTGTATTATAAATATTTTGGTTTGAGAACACACTGCACAGCTATTACAAAACTTATTGAAGAAAAAAAAAAAGTCTGCAGAAACAAGGTTCAGATTTAGGATTACTATAGCAACAGAGAGGAGGGAGAGGAAAATTACCAGATTACACTCTCAGATCATCAAATTCTTTAAAGAATAAATTTAGATTTGAGTTTCAGTCAAATTAACTTATCCTGTTCATTAATGAGTAACACATCAAATTAAGGATTAAAATAATCAAGTGAAAACTGTAGTACAAGAAGCAGCAAATACAAAATTTCAGACTGAATGACCTCACCTTTTCATTCTACTGTTAAATCTTTGGTATCACAACAGGTCTTCAAACCAATAACTGATAACAAAGAGTATTATTTAGGAAGGTGTCTAGTCCTGATAAAGGTCTGCAAAGAAAAAGAGGCATTCGAAATCTGCCTCATTCTTAATTAAAAGTGACTCCAGTAACTATAATACTACTGAAAACATGCAATAATGTGCCCCATTTGACTTGGAGGTGTAATGAATTTCTGAAAATACAGTTCAGTTATTACAGAACTAACATATTTCAACAACATATGTGAACACAGTAATGACTTAATGCCCTGAAAACCAGGGAATACAGAAATAAGCTTAAGCTCTTTAAAAAAGGTGACATTATGAAAAACAAACCCAGGATATCCTAAGTAACTAATTACTCACATCTCTTTTCATTATGCAATCTTTAACATTCTTTGTATTTTGGGGTTGTTTTAATAAATGCTTAAAAATAATTAGCATAATGGACACTATTTCAGTATCAATAAATATCATACTTATGTTAATGATTGAAAAGAGTAACAGTAGTCTCAGTCTTTTTGGGAGACCAGCTATTTCAATATTTTAGCCCACTCACATTAGACAGGATCCCAAAGCCATTAAACATGCAGCTGAAGTGGCAAATGCAGCTACAAAGGTTTACTTTTGACATTGTGAGCTTTGCTTGAGGCATGGAGGGGTGTCTCCCCACTTTAGTGCTAAGTATTGACCCATAAAGACTCTAAGCCTCAGGCAACTTTTCCACCAGCCAGAATGTTCAATTAATAAGGCTGCCATCATAATTTGCAAGACTGCCTAAGTCCAGTTTTTCTGGCTGACATTCAGATTTTAACCATGCTTCCCAGCCTTCTGTTCACCACTTCTGGCTTTCATTGACCAGCTGCCAAAATGCCCTTTATTTTCTGGTGGCTGGGCAGGCCACAGGACAGTTTCAGATACTACCTTCTTCCAATTTGTGCAGCAAACTGTTCACTGTGTTCTCTGCTCTTGGCTCCTCCCCAAGTTGCTGCAGTGAGTGAAAACTGGAGTATACTGGAAGGACTGTCGTTCCACGACTGTGAAGCAAAGGTATGGGCATCTTACCTGGGGTTTCCTTGTCCTTAAACCAACATCACCATTAACAGACTGGAACTGAGTCAAAGAAAGTATCCTAGATCAACAATAAAGACTATGGCAGATCCAGCAGTGGACGTTCCACCTGTCAAAACTCTTGCCCTATGTTGCAATCACAAACACCCTCTACTTCCAGGACAGAGGCAAGAAGGTCAGTATAAGATGATCCACATAACTCAGCAGCATCAAGATTAGTGCAGGTTCTGAAGTAGATTGAAAGTAAAGTGGGAAAAACACACAGGCAGACATTCAGTTACAAGTAGCAGCAATCAAAGAGAACAAAAGGATGGTCCTCTGAGTCCAAGGCCCAGGAATCCACCACCTTTCCTTGACACATAAAATTCCCTTAGATTAAGCATATGTATTTTACCTCCCTCTCCATCCAAACCATGTATGATTCACTTGCTTTGGGAAAGCTCTAAAGAATTTACTAACTTTTTACCTAAATCCCTATATAAGCAAACAGAAAAAAAAAAAGATTCATTTCATATGTACAGTTGAGATCTAAGCAAACATCTAAGATCATTATTAATTTATTTTCCCTGCCTATTAATAGATTCCAAAATAATTTAATACTGTACTGCAAATGTTCTACATAACCAAGTAAATTTTTACTGTATACTTCTGGCCACCAACACTTTATGAAAAATAATTTACAAAAACGAACACCACTTCCCTGACATCTTCATCCTTAATTCACTCATAAAAGATATAAAATTGTTCTGAAATGCTTCCAAGTTATCAGTTATAACCGAAATTACCAGGGTATCTTTGAAAACTCACCATCTAATAAATTTTACTTTAAGTCCAACGGGGGGGGGGGGAGAACAACAAACAAACAAACCAACAACAAACCAAACCACACCTTGCTATATATACTAGCAGGCTTAAAAATTATATCCACAGTTAAGAAAGAAAACTTACTTCGGAATCAAAGTAGAATCTTGTGCTTCACACTGAATCTGTTACTCAAATCATATGGAAACTTGAAGTGATGTTTAAAAATAAAGCAATGCTTTAGTTGTGTAGAATTTTACCTGAAAATCGTGAAAAACTTTTCAGTAACTGAAAGCACCTAGAGAAAGATGACAGGAAATCACGTTTCAGTAGTTCTATCAACTGAAGTCTCCTATGCTTTCCTGTTTATCCTTTTTTATCCCAAGTCCTCCTGCTGGCCCCTACATCCTGCGTAAGTCCATCCTTGCTCCACCCTTCACCTGAGCACTGGCCCACCCAGGTTAGCCATCCAAGTGGCAAAACACACAAGGACTGGTTCAGAGCCACCCATATACTGACTGGCAGGCAAGTGTGTAACAGCTACGCAGCCAGATGCTCCTGCCTCTTCAAAACAAATCAGGGAGCCATGCCCCTCTCTTAGTGGGGGCCCAAGTTTGACCATCAGATTATCCCTTTACTGGCAGAAACTTTGTATGTTTGAAGTCACCATTTTCCTGTTAAATTTAGCTGAACGTAGCTAATAGGTTCAGAAGCTGAAGAGAAAAATAAAATAAGTCCCTTCAACTTTGTAATACTTTAAGCTGTGTTGATTCAATATTACTATGCAAAGCTTTGTTAGACAAGAGTTTTTGGAGGAAAAAAACCAAGTATACTGCATCTCTCAGTTGATGCATAACAGCAGCAATGTCTTTTGCTGAATTTTAGATGGAATGGATGTTTCACATGCACATGTACTTTATAGATTTTCAGCAATGTTTTGTAGTGACAACACCTAAAGAAATTGTTTCACCTGTTAAAAGAAGACTAAACTCAAAGTATTCCTTATCCTTCACCTCCATAGTCTCAATGCAGCAACAGTAACTTTATGCTCAGTGGCACAAAATAAAAAAAAACCATCCCCAAACCAAAAACACCACCAACAAAAAAAACAACCAACCAAAAAACCCACAGAAGACAGTCTTCATGGGTCAAGGTTTTCCCAGACGCTTGCTGGTTTAATCTGGCACTAGCTATAATAAAGCTGAAATAGTGCATCAGACCTCTCAAGATACAAGATCTAAAACACAACAGAGATAAAAAAGCATAAGAAGCACCACAAGAATTTGAAACTTGAATGTATAAAACAAAAACAAACCCAACATAAACTAAACTAAGTTTCTATGGCTGCAAGTCAAATTAAAGTTTTTAGTCTGAAGTTGCTTTTACTTGTTTACTGATTCTAACCAAAAACCTAGATCATCTTAGGTATAGGCATTTGATTTTCCCCCAATCTTCAGTGTGTTTATCTACTCATTTGATGTGAAATTATCAAAGATACCATAAAGTGCTACTGATTAACTGCGCTTACTGCTCACTGTTTCCATGACCCCTTTTCAGCAATTCAATTAGGTATATGGAAGAAAATCTCAGAACTGTGAAATATTTTACTCCCTACCTCTTCAGCTTTCATGAGTCAAGATCTAAAAATTATACAAAACATATGGTGTAAAAATCAGTAGTTTTAAAAGACAAAACCCAATACATTAGTCAATTAAAAATGCAAAGGAACACTTGATTAGTCTGAAGACCACAGAAACTCCAAATCTCAGTTTTAAAGAGTAGCTCTTAATATCCCAGTTTTAAAATTGAATTGAAATGCGCTTTCACGTATGTTGACTTTTAATTAATCTGCAAGGAAAACCACTCAAGTAAGTGACAGTGAAAAACTCTTTTGATGTCCTGTTTGCTAACACAACTGATCTGAGGCTGAAAAGTTGATCTTTCACTGACTAGTACCTGCATCCAACAGAGGAGGCAGAGATCATTTCTCAAAATGCAATCTAATAAGCAAGGTCAAAAGGAGGAAGTTAGGAAGGTGCTGAAGAAGTTGTTACTCCTGTTTGGCTACGCCTTCAAGGACGACATTTTCAGTTTCTTCTTAACGGTCAAAGTCAATCCAGGAAAGCCAGCAAGCATCCATGCTGGTCAGCCAGCCTGACTGGTAATAGTCATTCAAATCCATCTCTACACTAAAACTTAACTTGCCGTGAAACGAAGAACAGTTAGACTTTAAAATTCCCCAAAGTAGCAGCAATACTTAAACTTTATTCAAGACCAGGACTGTTTGTTAGAATGTTAAACCGGAGCCCTCATGACAAATGACATCCGCTCAGCTTGTACCTGATTTAAAAAGCAATAGTTCTAAAAAGGGGTGTTTCCTGGAGCCTCTGCCCTTACAACTTTTGCAACTACTAACCACTAAACTGACAAGACCACAGTAAACAACATCCTCTGACTGGTGAGGAAAGAAACCAATTATTTGCTTCCATTTGACTAAAGATTATCAAGATTATTCTCAATAAACAGATGCTTACTGAGATGGTAACAGATGTTATCATAAAATTATGTCGAAAATCCCATTAAATTACCACGGAACCCTCTTATTGTACATGTAATACTTCAAAGTGATAGAAAGAGTAACCATAGGAAAGGGTAATTCTGAAGGAAAAATTATCATAGATCAAAATATCTGTATAACCAGTACTTTTTAAGCTTTACTACCTCTAATGAGAAGAGGCTTTCCTCAGAAAATATACTGGTTTACATGATTCACTTTTTACACTTTTCTTTACTGAGAGGTTTGTACAGCTACTGTTCTCAGTCCTACCAAAAAGGGGTATTTTTGAAGGGAAATGCTGAATAAGTGGCAAGACTAAGTAATGTTTCCCTGTTCCCCTGAGAAGGCTGATTAAATTATATGAATGAAAATTGCAAAACTCAGGTAATCCAGGAACTTCTACTCTTTTTAACAAATACCTGCTTTTGAACCTGTTAATATAGATGTATAATTTAACATAAGAGTTTTAGACAGGTTCCTCAGCAGATGTCAAATGACCTGCACAACAGAATCAGCAGTTTAAACTTCATTCATTATCTGCTCACAACCACTTTTTAAATATAAAGCACCTATCACTCTAAAAGTGTCTAAGAAATATTTAGTTACAGTATGAATTACTAATACTATGCTATTTCAGAGATTGCTTTCTGCCATGCAGCATGGTCCAAGAGTAAATTCTAATTTGAAAGCCATAAAAATCAGAAATTTAGCATTATTTTTTACCTCATGTACTCATGCTTCAGTTGTCCTCACTGCACAAAAACAACAAAAGCAACATTTCTCTGATATGCTCTGCCAGTTTTGTTACTATGGATTTTTCCCTCAAAGCAGGACTGGCTCGTTTGCATAGCAACAGTTTGGGATTTACAAATTACTCACTATTCACCACTGCTACAGTTCTTAAATAATTAAGAAAACTATTTCTACAACTCAGAAAAGCAGTGGGTATAAGATATACTGCCTAACTTCCTCAGCATTAGAAAGCACTTGTCACATAGAAGCTGTGTGCTTACTAGCAATCAACATGCCAAACATTGTTCTCCTAGATTGAATCCTCCAGTTGTGATATTTTATTCTATTTATTAACAAAATTGGCTACTTCAAAATTCAGCTTTTTCCTCCTATAGCAAGTCACAGAATGCTGGGTGACGAGATTTGAAAGCACTTCATGCTGCAAAGCTATCCTTCAAAAACTGAGACTTGAATGGGGCTGAAGTAGCTTATCCTTACACCTGTGAAAGTCTCTCAGTGCTCAAATGGATTTGTCCACATAATCTCACCAAACGATCCAATTCCACACATGCAAAATAACATTTAATATTGATAGTGAATCTCAAAAGAATGAGAAGAGTTGAGTCATTTTCTGTTGGGAGACATCTAAAAAGAACCGTTACAGAAAGATACGGATTCAGTAAACGACTCTCTTCACTCTACAGCATTAGTGAACCATACTCTAATGAACTTACTGGCACAGCATGCTAGCAAAAGTGCTTGTTTCAGATGAAGCACAAATGTTCAGATTTCTCACACCATTTTATAACAGTCAACCATAAAAAGAAAACATTCAGGCAACACAACAGCTTTTAGCTAAAAAGCACTATCCTCAGTATGGAACCTCATATAGAAAACAGTACTCCAGTAAAACTACAAGATACTTAAACATACAAACATAGTAATGCACATATTATTATCCTGCTACAGTGAAGGTGTAAAAACTTGCAGTTGTGTCTTCCTCAAAACTCTAAGAAAACCACCAAGTTTAAATTCTGTAATTGAGGCAAACTTCACAGAACATCATGTTCAATTCAGACTATTTTTACACGATCACATCAAATCTGCTTACTGAACATAGAAAAATACCAAAGCCACCTGCTCCAGTAGTCCAGTCCATAGTTGCATTTTTTCTCACTTATCATACAACAACTCTAAAAAGAATATTTCCTTATTGAGGTACAGAATTGTTACATCAATCAATTTAAGAAAGAAAAATGGAAGCCTATTTTAGAAAGAGTTTGCATTTCTTTATTTTTAAAATAAATTCTTTCGTTCTATAAAAAAGAACAAATTTGTGGCAGTTAAGAGTTGCTGAGTATTCTGTTAGCACATTCAGTCACGTTACAAGAACCCACAGCCGTAAACAGCCTGTGTGCACGGAGATACCTGTAGCTTTCAGCAAAGTATACAGAAATTACCTAGCAGTAGTTGCAGTCTGAGAATTCATAAGCTGAAGGCAGACATGTTTTGTAAAGCTCCATATAAAGACATAAGTCACCATGCAAAAAAAAATACTTTTGGTATATGATAATGTTATGATGTACAGCAACTTTCCAAAAAGCAGAGAATAAAACCAGCAATGAGCTCACACCATTGAGCTACAGCAGTATCTCACGAACGATTTAAGCCCAGTGCTATTCCTACCCCCCTATCTCAGTACAGCCATGGATATTTTTCCAGCTTGACTGGATTTTCCCCCTTCCTAATTGCTAGTTTTAACTGAAGCTGACGTAGATGAAGAATCAACCTTAAAAGCAGCATAAAGACCGAGCAGTAATTATGTGCAAAAAGACGTGTGACATTTTGTATCAAAAGCAGACACTGGAAATGCTAAAATATAGATGCCCCTTCCAGCAGAGGAAACAAAACAACTGCCCGTCTGCCACTGCTGCTGCTGGTACCCGGCCAATCAATAACACCGCACAAACGCATCACATCTCCTCCTTCATTCCTACGTCCTCTGCGGACGATTATTTGGACACTCTAATGCCCGCATTTCGCCAAGCATAATCAGCAGGTCACCTCGCAGTCTAGAAGAAGGGGCAGGTGAAGCAGAAGGGCGGCGGGGGGGAAGAGCCAGCAGACGCATCGCTCGGGTGCAATGGAAATTTAAACGCTGAGCGGCCGCTTTCTGCGGCGGCACCAGCAGCAGGAGCATCCCACCTCGCTCGCCGCGGCGGGCAGGGGGGACCGTCTCTCCCGAGAGGGGGCTGACAGGAACCCGCCCCTCCAACCCTGCCTCGCCCCCGCAGCTCAGCCCCCACCGCCCCACCCCATTCAGCGGCCGGAGCCTACCTCCTTCTGCCCTCCCCCCCAGCACCCCAGAGACCCGAAACCCCCCTTCCCCGCCCCAGCCCCTCACCGCAGGCACCCTGCGAGCACCGGGCCGCTGTTTTTTCCACACACACACCCACCACCCGCCCAGCCGCTTGTTTTCAAGGCAGAGACAACAACCCCCCTCCCCTCTCCTCCCCGCCGCCCCGGGCTAAACAAGCCGGTTCCAGCGTCGGCGCCCCAGCCTCGCCTCGCCTCCCCCCCCTCCTCCCCGCAGCGTCTGCGCCCCTCCGCAGCGCCCGCCTCCCCCTCACAGCCTGCCCGCCGCCAACGGCTGCGCCCCCGCCCGCCTCCCTCCCCCGCAAACCCCGCGCCGACGACCGTTAACGGCTGCGCCCCTCAGCCACGCGCGCCCCCCGCATTCCTCTGCGCGCCCCCCCCGCCCTCCCCGGATCGTTAACGGCGGCGCCCCGCCTGCGCCTCCCGCCACCGCCACCCCCGTAAGCCCTCCCCCGGCAGCGCTCACCCGAGGGCAGAAGAGAAACGGGCGGCACAGGAGAGAAGCGGCAAAGAAGGGGCCGCTGCAGACGGTCCCCCCCCGACGAGGCTGTCTCCGCCGCCGCTGGCCCCAGCTCCGCCTCCCGCCGCTCCGCTCCCTCCTCCCCCACAGCCACCGAGCGGCCCCAACCCCCCCCCCTCCCTCCCCCCACCTGACAGGGTGCGGCTTCCCCAGGCCGCAGGCCAATAACGGCGCCGCCCATTGGAGGGCGCACGCTCCGCGACTAAGCGGCTCTCCTATTGGTAGGGGCAGGTGGGCGGGAGGCGCGTGAGGGGAATGGCGGGGAGCGGGTTGTTTCGGCCGGGGCTGCGCTTCGCGGGTCGTGAGGCTGCGGGAAGTGCTGGGTGATTCCCGAACGACCGGGCAGAGGCTGAGAAGAGCCCCCCGACGCAGAGAAGGCGGGTTCTCGTGGAGCTGGCTCCCTTCGGAAAGGAGCAGCGCGGCGTCTGGGAAGCTTATCTTGCAGCAGGCTGAGAGAGGGGGCAGAAATCAGGTAATTGCCAAGGAAGCGTTACGATGCAGTGTTCTTTAACGCACGGTAGTGACGATATCTAATCGCTGGAAGCTCCGAGCGAGTCAAGGTCGATCCAGAAGTGCAGATACCCAGCGAGAGTAGTCAAGCTTGAGAACTGCGTTGGTGGGGGTTAAATACCTTCAATTTTGACAGATGTCTCTTAAGTCAGTCGAATGTCCTCCGGATGTTAAATTCCAGTCTAATGAGAAGTTGTATACTTGATTCAGGAAGCGTGCAGATACAGTGTATAGCTTGTATATAGGAGGCCTGATTAGATCTTTATAAATCATCCCTTTAGATCTTCTAAACCTTTTGAAGAGCTGTGTGGCTAGTATAGCCCCACAGTTTGTTAGTCACTGCAAATAAAGCACCAACTGTAAAGTTAACTTGTTCTGTTAACTATCTTTACTTTCTGTACATTTTTACTATAATTTCTGTATCATTTTATGAATGCTGCTTTACACTTCTTTTTGGAAACTGTTGTACAGAATAGTGCCTGCCTCAGGTCGAAGGAAGAGTTGGGAGTCTGGGAACACGCTTTCAGAAACACTGAACTCTTCCCCTCTGTTATCTGTAAACCCCTATCCCCAAGTTAGCCATACGATCAGAAGAAAAATAGACTCCTGCTAGCAGAACCCGATGGGTGCCTTCAGGAGCCATAAACATCTCTCCCTTAGAATATGGGAGGAATCTAGCTTGCTGCAACCACCTCCACCAAGAAAACACACTCCAGTGACCTAGTTTGCGCTTTCTGGCAATTGATCTTCGTTTGTTTACTGTTCAGAATGGAAAAACAGGCCACAGAGATATATGTAAACTTGAATGTGAATTCAACCATCAAAAATGGTGGTTGAGTTGTCAAGTGATGACACAGAATGATTATGGCACATCTGACAAGACAACACTGCTGGACATAGACCTGCCTCATCAAAAACATCCCATGATAGGACATGTGTTGGTGTACTTACTAGTAATTAGCAAATCATGTCTGAGATTTTTTTTGCAAGAACTGTTGCTGTAAGCCTAAAACATTAAGTCACTTCACCTAGCTAGTGCTGAACCCTGTTAAATCCAGTGGATGTGTTTACATACAAGATAGCATACTTCTGTCCCTGTTCAAAGTCTACTCAATGAGACTTGCAGGTGCTCCGCACCTGCAGGGTCCAGCCACCTGCCTCACCCACTGTCTTCCCCTTGGTGTGTCGATGACTCTCTGACAAAACTCTCCTTCATCTTGGCACCTCATTTACCTCTCTTTCCTTTCCTCACCATGGCATTCAACACATAAAGCGCTCTCTCTCCTTGTCTGATAAAGTAAATGGGAGAATGGATCCACATTAAAACTAACTCAGCAAAAAAATACTGCTTTGTTTTAAAATGAATGGGCTTCCTCTCCAGCTCAGTGCATGGCTGCAAGACCAGCAGTGACAAGGAGGGGCATGTAGAGGACAGCAGCAGTGCCCAGGGACTGGGGGAGGGCAGGGTCATCTCTTTGACTAGCAGTGCTGGCTTAGAGTGTTTGTGTGACCACCAGGCATGGTGTCATAAGAACCTTAGGCTGATCGAAGGATGCGTTTTATCATTGCACCTGTTCGCTCTAATGGTGAAAGGCTGCAGAAGAGTGCTGCTCCTTTACCCCTCTCTTCTGCTGTCCTACTCTAACTTAGCCCTGCCCAAGGACGCAGGTTCCCACTGTCCCCTTCAGCCTTGCCCCCACCCCTTGCATCATATCCCATAACCATGAGGCCAGAGAAGATACTGTTTCACCTGGCTAATCTGATAGAAAAATTGGGGGGTGAGGGAGGAGGCAAGGCCAGCTTTCTGCTGAATCAGGGACTCGACCAACCCACTTTGCAGCCCCAGACTGCTAAAACTGGCGCATGATGGTGTTCATCTTGCTTGGCCAGGTGCTCATCAGTTTTTGGCCTGGCCAGGTTCCTGAACTGCCTCTACTCAGTGGCAGGAACAGCAGTGCTGGTGCAAAGGTGGGATTACACAGGTAGAAACATAAAATATGGCACATACATACTGACATGTACTACAGCAGTATGCTGTGCTGCAGAAATAAGGCATCAAAGACAACCTGAAAAAAAACTTCTGCATTATTTAAGGCATGAAGAACTTGTCTGTCTTTGTTAACTCTTACCAGCTGGGTTGACAGCATGACAGCTACAACAGAAGGTACAGTATGAACCACACAGTATTTTTCAGCCTGTAGTATTTGACTCCTTCAAGATCTTTGCACTGCTGGTGAGGCGTCTGGGAAAATAACAAAGACAAGCTTGTTGCCAGTAGGCTTGCACTTGCCATATGCACATCTGCACATGTACTGGAAATGGACTTGCCCTTCAAAAAACAGAAAAATACTACCATGTACTTAGAGACAGCACAGTGTTCCCACAAGAGGTGTCAGAACGTGGTACTGTTCAGGCAGTATAGAGGTTCCACTTGCTGACTCATCCACAGTAAGTTGTTTTCCTTAGCAGGCTCAAGCATCAGCAGCACTGGACTCAACTTCCATCATAGTGTCTCAAATAAAAAAGTCCATGCAAATGTATTCATTTACAAATTATTTTAGTTGTCTTTACTAGGTGTCAGAAAAATAATGCTGTACAATTATTTTTACCCAACTGACCTCCCTACCTGGCATTAGCACTCCTTGATGATCAAACTGCTTACAGCTACCTGTGAGAAGCACAGTACTAGGTTGAAGTCACGAATCTGGCATCAGGACATTTATCTTTTCCTTTATATGGGGTGCACTCACTCCATATAAGCAGTTCCAGGTCAGTTTTCTTACCTAAACTGGCAATGAGAGTATCAAAATAGATCTTTCCCTCTTGGCCTGCCAGAACCATTCTATCCTTACAGTCTACTGACTGGGGAGGAGTTGCTACCATACTGTACTATTAGAAACTTTATTTTTGTCCCAGATGCAGTCATATTCTTGGCAGGAGTGAGCTGCTTTTTTGAATTTTACGCACTTATGTAAGGAAGAACTTTCCCAATCATTTGAAAAATAGTATGTAGAAACAGTCTTTAATGTATATATATCTGAGAAATATTAGATGGATCAACTACATGGGGGGGGGGGGGGGGGGGAGTATTCTGGTCTGCTTTCATCTCCCTCCACAACCAAACAAAAACATATCTGAGGTTTATTTGAGCTGAAAAAAATAAAAATGGAGAGAACTGAAGCAGCAGGTGGGGAAAGGGCAGAGCAGCTGAACAGGCCGACACTAAATGTTGCCAGATTTTACACAATCTAGTAAACCAAGAGGCCACTTTGGCATTAAGTTTGAAAAATACTGACTTTGTGCTCAGAGGGGCACAGGGAAATTTTTATACGCGATTGAGATTAAATGTAAATCTAGCTTCATGGTTCAAGCTGGTTAATAACAGTTTCAATTAAGCACAACCAAAGGTGCAATGATCGCTTTAGCCAAAAGGAACTCAAGCAACCAACCTCCTCTCTTAACATTACAACACTCTTTGTAGAGGTTTAGATTTGTTTTTCCAAACTCCTTTTCCAAGTAAAGCTGATTCTTTTAATTGCAACATTCACGACTTCCTAAGCATCATGTGCCTTCTACCTGTATGTTCTCTACAAGTTGCTTCTATACAAATTCCAATGTCACCAGAGCTGCTGAGATTGTTTTTAGCGGCTCTCTAATGACATCTTCATCCTCAGTAGTAGGAGAAGGAAAAGTGCCACTAACAGAAGTTAGAACTTTTGAACTAACTTAGAACTAAAAACAGACCCAGGAGAGAAAAACAAAGAGAGGAAAAAGAAAAATAAGATACCGATACCAGGGCAAGTTCAAAGTAATGCAAAGGGCTGAGAAGCATAAGAAAAATATTATAAAGTATTTAATATTTGAATTATTATTATTATTATATACAGGAGAAAAGTAATCAATCTTGGGAGAAGCTTTGTAATATTAGAATATAAAATTTTGAATTCCTTTAAATAACATTTAATTTTAAAAAGGTAAATTTTCAGCAGTACTCCCATGGTTAGGGTGTGGCTGGAATTTACTGGGAAAAATAAATAAGCATGAACATTAGCACAGTGTAAATTAAAGCACTACGTAATCACTGAAGCCTAAACCAGACAGCTTGTGAGGCCACACCTGGTACATCTTTCCTTATTCATCCTGTAATAAAACTCTTTAATAAGTTTACATGGAATAGACTTCTTTTTTCTGTGCTGCTGTGGCAGACCTTTCACCTCACTGGCCTTCAGTACAGGTGCAAAACTCTGTCCATGCAAAAGCTTTCAAGGTCAGAATTTAAATGCACATCAGCCTCCCAATACAAGAACCAACTGTGTCAAGATCGCACACAGAGGGAGTTACTACAAAGTGTTTGTTAAAAGGCAGAAAAAGTGGCAAATCAAAGAAGGCTTAGATGTTTTTCCCTGGTTTTATATATCCAGAAATCTAATCCTGCAAACAGTTATTATTACTGGCATTTCTATGCAAACCAACTCCAGTAGAGATGTGCAAGTAAAATGACGTTAAAAATGACTCTTTGATATCTCTAAGATTACATGCCCATCAGGGCCATGTCATGAACATGAGAGGTTGGATTACCCACTTCCCTGGTAACTAGATGCAGTAAGGAAGAAGGTACAGGCGAGGGGTAGTAATGGCTGTCCTGTAATTAAGATACGGGAATGGAAGTCCTGAAGGAATATATTTTGGGGTTGGCTATGCTACAAGACTTACTATGTACCCTAAACCCACTGAACTTAATCACTTCAGTTCATCCAGTTTTAAAGTGAGCTCAAATGCTATCTACTCTGAAAGTTTTAGTAGCATTTGGCATTTGGTATTTTGGTACTTTGAGTATTTATAGTAGAAGAACTATGAGCTCTCCCATTTAAGAGGTTGTAATCATGATCATCTCAAGCAGTCCCATTGCTAGAAAACAAACCTCCTTGACTTCAAGGAGTTGACTGTTTAGTAAGATAGAAACTATTGTGACATCATGTGATTTGCTTGCAGCTAGGTGAAATATTTAATGTTCAGAACAACTCCTTAATGCTTCACAATGCAGATAATTTAGGTGGTGCTCAGACGTCCATTATGTAAGTTCTACCTCAAAGTTTAAGAATAATTTAAAAACAGAAATATAAAATTCAATTAATTTTGTTGCCATGTAGGTTAAAAGATATTCAGATGAGTGATTCTGCTAAACAACATTGCTACTTACATGAGGAAGATGAGCCAAAAGACGTCTTAAGTTTCAAAGACCTGGCCCATTAAGTTTCCACCTTTAAAGTTAAGCTTTAATCTCTAGCTTCTATCCGAATTCAATTCGGATTGATTTCTACCCAAATGACTTCTGTGCAGACACTTGGCAGCTGTACTGCTGTTGCTTGGAACCCTGAGTGGAACAGGCTGACCGGCAGATGTCCCCACATTCAAAATAATCAGTTAAGACTTCAGACGTCATGAAGCACCAGAAGCCCTGAATACTCTCGCTGCTTATTTACATTCTTGTAAAAACTGAAGTTCTGAACTAGGGACTACTTGACTGCTGACACAAAGCACCAAGCACCTTCACTATCATTGAAGAATTGTCCGGATATCAGTTCACTTTTTATGATACACTACTTAACAGTCCATTGTTGAAAATTTTATTTTCAAAAGCCCTCCAATTTTTTTTCGCTAGAAGAGCAATCGCCCCCACACCTATCACCTGTAACACTATCTTGGAAGTTTAGACAGAAAAGGCAAGACTTTTTCCAAAATTATTATCAATTATTTTGACTTGGATATTACCAAACTCACAAACTGCATTTTTTTTGGCATACCAAATACTGCCTTTACACTTCACCATAAACTATTTTAAAGCTAAGGAGCTTGCAGTAGGTTGTATACACAAGAGGCTGATTTGTGGTGACAGGAGGAGAAGAGTAAGGTTAGGAAGAGCTATAGGAGACAGACTATGAAGCCACACATTCTAGCTGTGCCTTTCTTCCCTACAAACACCAGAAATTTAACTTCATCTAATTCTGCATAAAACAGACTAGACTAGTATGGAGGAACAAGATGACTTGGAAGAGGGAGTGCAAGTGATTGCAGATTTGTTTGGAACCCTTCTACCTGTTTCTAGAGGGATGAGGGGATTACCTAGCACATCATCATCTGTACCTCTTACCTTGAATTCTGGAGATATCAGAGATGTAAACCTAAAAGGTTGTAAGCCTACTGTACTTGTACTAACCTACCGGGTTACGCTGACATTTCTGAGCAGAAGGGCTATTAGGCACCAGGAAACGGGAAGGTCCTCTTTTCCCAAGCAAGCTCCTGAAGAACACCTTTGGAGACTTGTCTTTCTTGCTCAAACACTCCCGTTTCTCCAAGGTGCTCTTTTTATTATGGTCGTTCTTGCATTTGTGTCCATAGATAAAATGAATGCTTCAGTCCTCAACCCTGCACTCAAGAAACTTTGAAGTAAATGGAAAACAGGTAATTTCCACCTATTTTCTAAATTCACGGTTAGAAGAATCAAGCACTATTTAACACAACTACAAACAAAAGCATTAAAACACACACCCATGAAGTAAAAAGATGCCTGCACAAAATTAGGTGAATTGGCGTTGAAAGTTTATCCACTTCAGAAATATATACATTTACATAAAAAAGGAAATCAACACAAAAATTTACATATTTGCAAATCTTGTATTACACAGGTAGACAGTGTTATGTTTTATATGTACTGGATTATGTAAGTATTTTTACAGTTTAAAAAAGAGTATATTGTTGCAAAAAAAAAACCCTAAATATCTGAATAGGGCCCCAAAGATAGCATACTGTAAGTATGACTGTCCTGACACAATGAAGTCAATTATTCCCAGGGAAAAATTTACTCTGTAAACAGTATGTGTAAATACTGCAAGAAACGGGAACTTGCTCTGATATACATATATCTATATGCCAAAAATATTTTTCAAATGCTTTGTTGGCTGAGCCTTCTTTACAGAGAAGATCATATCAGGGTAGTAAACCACAGGGATACTCATTTAAAATAAAAGGAATTAGAAACTTAAAATATCCAATATTCAACAGAATCTGAAATTTAAGTACCACATATTTTTTACGCACATAAAACCTATTACAGTGAGAACAGAGATCAAAAGACGGATATTGTGTATGTCTGTGTCTCTTGCAAAAGATAAAGGCAGAGCTTCTTGCCTCAATTCCTATGTATGGTCCTAATATTACATCTCTATTAAAGAAAATCCCTTAGGGATTAAATCCTGGTTTATTGTTTTCATAAACAGAAAATTCTTATTCTGTAATGGTTTTGCTCATGTTTTTAAAGTTGTGACCATCTAACTGTAACAAGATTAAAACTGACACGTATAAACTTTGAAAAGGTAACAGAAAAAAAGAGTTAAGTTTATGGATACAGATTCAGACTGATAGAAACTAGATACCTTCTGTTTCAGGAGCGACAGGATTTTGGGGTTTTTTTAATTATTATTGCAAGTCTTGTAAACATTATTAGAGTAGGAGACCATTGTAACAGTATTTTTGAATCAAATTTACTTAACAAGTCATTAAAATAAATTTCTCCTCTTCATTAAAATTTAGGATATTTAGCATAAATATCAAGCCCTTGGTTTTAGGATACCTGTCCCCAAAATATTAGGGAACAAATATTACAAGCACCCTGGTAATGCCTACCACTGATAGTATGTTAAAAACAGATTTTATTTTGCATGCAACTACAAACCAAATGGCAATTTTAATAATGGAAAAATTCTTGGTGATCTACAAGAAGTAGCCTAGGCCAGTGTGTTTTGCCCTAGAACAAAACAAAATGCAACGGGCTGACAACCTGATCCTAAGAGACTGACCACAAAGATTTATGGAGTTGATAGTAGCATCACACTCATGGTTTTATGGGGTTTTTGTGTGTTTTGTTTTAAAGAACCTTTCATTACAGCAATGTGAGAGAAAACTGCTAGTCAGAATTTGGGGTACTCAAAAGATTCCCTCCCTTCCCCCTTAATCCTAAGTAGTCCTTTCTCTTTTCTCATACCCATTAAAAATACTAGTGGCACCTACCCTTCCAGTTCAGAACTAAGGAATCGGGCTGCCATGAAAGCCAAATCAATATTATTCCACGTGTCTCTGAAATGCAAGTCATTAAGTAACATGTGGGATGCCACAACCATATCAGTTGGATAGTACCCTGATATTGATTACTGCAGACATTGTAATCAGAAGCTACATTTACATGAGGTGGCTTAAAAAAAAGCCAATTTTCTGATCATCTTAACCTATAGTAAACCAAATTATTTGCACAGAAGTCTTCATTATTTACATGTCAACTATACAAGTAATACAAAAACTCTCAGTTGAGCACCAGTGCTGACTTAAGGAGTAATACCTTCAAGTCAGAATATTAGTATTCCCTGTCACAAGTGAATTCTGATACACTCTCAGAAGTTTCCCGTTTCTGTATTGGTTGTATTCAGACCACTACTTTGTTTGTGTCCATCTTCCACATTCCAAGGAGATTAGTAATAGCAGCAGTTTTATAAAAGGTGTAGGTATCATGGACAGCTTTCACAGCATAATCAGTTCAGATCTTTTTAAAAGAAAAGACCATAAAATCCACTGATCTGGATTGTAAGGTTTTACCAAGAGTTCATTAAATGGACTTTATATACAATGAATGTGAGAATAAGTGGCTGAAACAGAGTCAGTTTCTGTGTGCAAACAATGGGATGTCCAACAGTGGCAGGAGTCCACATTTAATTCAAGGGCAGTAGGGAACCCATTTGTCCTAGGCATCAGTGAATTATGCCAGTCATGTCACCTTGGTTTAGAGTAACCATAAGGACACCGAAGAATAAGGCTGTCATGACTAGGTAAGACATGAATGCTATAGTACTCGACCAAACTTCCCATGTTCAAAAACATGATGTCTGAATCCAGGTAAAACTTGCAATCCTGTTGTAGAACAAAAACATATGTTATAATTGACAGTAATTTTTCCAACTCAATATTTAAAAAAAACCCCAAACATCATCAGAACTAAAAAGTTCTTTCAAACAAGCTACTGCTTTGCAAGCTAGTCGCACAGACAAGTCCAAATTAAACTCAGGAATTTAATATTCCTTCCTTTAGGATTTGGTTGGAGCTGAAATTTAGATGTGAACATTTACAGCTAGTTTGTCTTTTGCACAATACAGCAACTAGAAAGCCCAGATCCGAGTACTCAGACTCTCATCCTAGACCAGATATTTGTAAATCAGCTTATTTTTACTTTTAGGAATGTGAAGAAGTTTAGACTTTAACTTGTTAGTTCTGGTATATCCCTATACACATGCACTCTTTATACGCATATAAATACATGGAATTCATACATATATACATGCACATATATACACAGGCACACATAGTACAGCTACTAACCTTTTCAAAGATTCTGTAGTTTCTCACTTTTTCTGCAGATTCATCCCATACAACCAATACCTTGAAGAATAAAAATGCAACATATTCAGTCTATGCTAATAAACTCTAAGTCAATGTATTATTAAGGAGTTAGTTACAATCCAGCCTAAAATAAATAAATAACCCCCCCGAAATTATAATAGTGATTGTCTCAGATTTTCTTGCTTTAAGGAAAGAGCACATCTAAATTGTTAAATACTTTGTCATACGTAAGATACAGTATCTCTAAATCAAAAAGGTTTTTGGGGGTAGATTCAGCAATTGCAAGTTACCTTTCCAGGCTTAGTAGACGAGTTCCTAATACAGTACAATCCATTTTGCGGTCGGCCCCGCGGGCTACTAGCTTTAAATGTCCTAAAAATAATACAGCAATTACATATATTAGCATTTTCTGACTCAGATAAGTAAAATGCCTAGATTCTTAAAATTCTTATTATAAATCTCTATTTTGGTTGTAGTAATTCATAGTACATCATAGCTGAAGGAATTTCACTGTTCTAGCATCTGAACCAGCAACACAGCACAGAAGATCTGGCTTTCTGTCCCATCTAGCATCCTGGCAGAACAACCTTCCCTAGATAGAGCAAAATCACTTTGCAAGTAGTATGTATTTTCATTTGATACATGAGCACTGAACTAACTCCCCTAAAAAGTGATTTCCATCTTAAAGGAATTTATATACTTTTATTGTGGTTTTAAACACAAATTGTGCCTATCAAAAATGATCTTTGGACTACTGTTCAGTGCAGGTTTTTGTAGGACTTCTAAGCAACTATTTTAAAGTCACATTCTACCTTTCAACTTCAAAGGATTCAGAAGTATTAAGAAATATTGAAGCAGGGAGCCCAACCTGTAAAAAAAAAAAAAAAAAATGAAGAAAATAAGTCACCATGTACGTCAATGACAACTCAAAATGCTAGCAACTTGTTACGCAAATAAGCTACAGCCATCAGTATCTGAAATTATTAATGGTGATTTAATCTTTCCTTTATGCTTGTTCCTCCTTTACATCCAATATTAAAATCCAGAATTTATCAAGGCATTCTTTAAAGCTAAAAAAAAACCCAAACACCCCCCCTCCAAAAAAAAAAAAAAAAAAAAAAAAAAAAATCACACAGCACTGTGTTTTCAGAAAGTTATTTTTTCCTGAAATAATGCATTTAAAACATTCCCAAGAGTATACATAAGCAACAAAAAATACTCTCTGAGAACAGATCATCTGCTTGATCTTACTTTTTCATAGTCATCATCAGAATCATCATCAGGTTGGTTTGGCTTAGAGGGTAGTGCTGGTTTTTCAAATGAAAAGCTTCTAAAACTCTGCCCATCTGGTGGTGATCTCCTGGCAGAAACAGAACAAAAACTGAAGGACATCTCCTCAGGAAAACAGAACAAATATACACAAAACACTGAAGGGATAATAAAACTGGAACTGCAGAACAAGTTTCAGTTTAGCCCCCAACACAGATCAATTCAGGTTACAGGGACCTCTAGAGAGCATTTAGTCCAAGCTCCTACAGAAAGCAGGTCCAACTAGGTCAGGAAACTGCATCCAGTCAAGTTTTGAGTATCTCCAAGGATGGAGATTCCACAGCCTCTCTGCAGAAACCTGTTCTGGTGTTTCACCATCCACGTGGTGAAAAGTTTTTCCTAATACATAGCTGTAATTTCCTAGGTTGTGACTTCTGCCTGTTGCCTCTTATTCTACCACTGCAGACCACTAAGGCCTTGCTCTGTCTTCTCCATACCTACCTGTTAAGTAGTTGTAGACAGCAGTGATCTCCCACTAGCCTTCCTAAAGGTTGAATGAATCCAATTCTCTTAGCCTTTTCTCACATACTATGTGCTATAGCCCAAACATATTGGTGGCCTTCCACTGGTTTCACTCCAGTATATCAATGTCTTCCTTCTACTGTCTTTAAAGAGTTTATTACTTGTTCTTCAGAGCTGCTAAACAATCCAATGGACAAAAATACTTTCATCTGACTCACCACCATAACTAGTTCCACAACCCTTACTAAAGCTGATCTGAATGTAAAATGAAACACATTTCCTATCTCCACAGAAGCCTAAAATTGTTTTTGCAGTTTATTGAGGTTCTGACAAAGGCTTCTTATTCACTGCAAGCAAAGGCTATTAAGTCTTTAAGACACGACTGAAAACAAATGAACTACAAAATTTTGGTGTAATTTTTTTCAAAGTTTGGTTTATCTACTATTTCTTTCTGAACTATTTCAGAAGCTAAACTCATTGCAAAAGTTTCAAATAACAAGTACAGAGGCAAAAAAGCACACCACTGTGAGGAAGAGAGGGATGGTGCAGGGAAGAGAAACAGATATTGATGTGAATCTGAGAAATATGTCTGTCAACTAGTTAACTAATAACACAATGGAAAAATTTAATAGTGCATTGTATTTTTGTACTTACTGTAACTGGGAACATGAAGACTTCTCTGGTCTAGGCTTGATTCCAGGGGGCTGGTGGCTTGGCACAGGTGGCTTTGGGAACACTGGTGGCACAAACAGTCCAGGTTTACCATGTTCTCTTGGCACTTTGGGCTCTACTGTTTTTTCAGTAAACTGTGACAGCTTGGGTTTACTGCCTGGTAGCGGAGGAGGAGTTCGCAGTGAAAGGTTTAAGGTTTTTAGCTTCTCACATCCTTCTGGAGTAGAAACAACTTGAGCTAGAGGCAGAGGCTCTGGAGGCAATGAGCAAGATTCTTTGACATATACCGGCTTTTTGAAAACAGGTATAGTGGGCACGGGGGGCAGCTGTTCACTTAGTCTCCGGCTTGAGGATTGAATCTTTAGATTAGGTTCAGCTCGGCACTGTAACAGGGGTTCTCTCATGTTTAAGAGATCCTCTGGTTTGATATCAGGTAAGCTTCTTTTAGGAGGCGGTGGTGGTACTGGCACAGTAGATTTGCCAGCAAAGGAATTTGCCCTTGATTCTGAGAAGTTAGCTTTTCTGACATGAGGAACCGGTGGAGGCGGGTAGGCTGGGGGCAGGACCATATCTACAGAAAGAAAACATCCAAAAGACATAACACACTGAGGGGAAATACTGTATTTCAAGAAACGAGACTTTTCAAATTTATTTTGTATGTGATTTAAGATATTTCACTGGCATCTGGTCTGATAGTACCCAAAATGCTCAATAAACATGTAACTTGCAGCACAATTCTGAATGCTATGTGTAGTAAACTCCTGTAATTTTTATTCAGGCATAGCTTATGATAACTTAGCAAAGAGGTTTCCCTTTGCTAAAAATAAAGAGACTACGTTAAAAGCATTACCACTCCTCCAGTCTGATGACCAGATACAGGTCCTTCCAGGGCAGGAGGCCTGCAAGAAAACATGCCCTTAAAGGCATGTAACACTTTCTGTAAATCGTTACTGCTGTTTCTAGGACCTTTTGACCCTAAATACCTCTCAAGATCAGATACCTGTGCGTTACTTCAGTTATTTTACCACCTGCAATGCTTTAGATACAACGAAGCCAAAATAATAATCTGGCATTCTACATGAATATTGTCTTCATTGGGGGCCTTTCATGGGGCCTTTTGTGAAGGGAATGAAAGAAATCACATACCATCTTTCACTATGTCAGAAGTGTCTGGCTGCAAGTAAGACTCATCCTCTTCCTCCTGGTCGTAATCTGCAGATAAAAATCAATGTGTCAGACTCTGTTAAGTACTCCTGGAACCATGAAAGAGTATTGAGTACTTACTGCTTTTTGATAAACAAGTATTTTTCAGTCGAATTTTTTCTTTTTTAAAAGACTTGAAAAAAATTTATTTATTATATATTTTTGTCCACCTCTCTGCTATTTAGAGTATGTGTTTCCTTAAATTTTGATGTCAATTAAGAAAGCCATCCCTTACAACAGTGGGAGATGAACTACACTGCACATCGATTTTTTTCCATCTTTCAAGTTTAAATTTTCTTTCTGGTGACACTTTCTAGTGTTATAGCCTTCCTGAGAAAAACTGAAATTCGTTGCAGAGACACAACTACATGGATGTACTGGCAAAACCAGTTGGAAAAAAAAAAAAAATCCCCAAAACCTAACCCTAACACAGAAAGATTTATGATTTTTGTAATATGGAAGCCTAAGCAAGCCTAGTGATCTACAAAACAATTAATTCTTTTGCCTTGCTCTGGTAACAAAAAAATGCACCATAAGAAACGGCTTAAGTGGTTTCAACATTGCCTCTAACTGTAAGTCACAATGATCAAGACATGAAAAGCATGCTACTTCTAGGCAGTAATTTCTCATCACTGACTATGACAGAGTCTCAAGGACAATATGCAGTATTTCCCCAAAGAAATGCACAAGAAAAAAACCACAAAAAGAAAAAGGTAAGAGTATCTGATAAAAATCAGTTAGCTCTTCTAATTTTCCTAATTTAAACTCCTGCTAGGCTTCTTAACATAATTTGTATTGCATACAACCCTTCCCTCCCATAAACACAGAAGTACTAAACTACAATCATACATGAAATGCTGATGAGTCTGTTTTTCTCTGCTTTGCAACAATTGAACCGGATTTCCTAAAAAGACTCACTCCTGCCTTTTTGTCCTAGTCAGGAAAAATAGTCAGGAATTTCCTTGCAGGAAATGAGAGTACTTGCTCCAATCAACCCTGCCCGTAGAAATCTGAAAGGGCAGATGGGAAAAGGCATAGTAAAGGAATTATGTTGAACCTTGAGGCGAGGCTTCTCATGATGGATTTTACTAACACATTTCTCGACTAGGAGGTCAGTTGCTGAAATATGCTGTCAATGCCTATCTGACAGGCTTTCTGTAACATCCTCACTTCTAATTAAAAAATAAACACACTCAGCCTGAACTGTTTACTGTGAAACAACTACAGCAATGAACAGGTATCAAACTTTGAATAAAAAAGTCTATGTTAAGAATGAGATTTTCAGAACCTTACTTCAAAAAGTTACTCAGTTTGAAAGTTATTGAAGAATGTTACCCTATGCATTTGACCTAGGCCCATCCTATGCCTAATGTAAGATCTTCCTGAACCAGAGAGATGATCAATTCTGTTTCATACTAAACAGACTATAACACAAATGCCACAACATCCCAGTGTCGGTGACTGCTTGTTTTGCAGGACAGGTGAATTAATTTCACCGTCTAGATAGGAGGTAACTAGCTCCACAATGTTTTACTGCATTGTCTCCACATGTTTTCAGAACATACTTTTAAGGGACTAATATGCTATTATTATAATTGTATTCAGTTACTGTCAATAATATTCAATTATCATAATAAAGATCACTTTGTATTTCTACACTATGACCTATGGACATACTCAAAAGTTTTATCTTTTTGCTAGATCTACAAACTCTCCAACATGCAGTCTTAATAAAAATTTTAAATAGTATTATTGGGGTGTCAGACACCAGCTTGAAAGATCTGAATTTCTTTAGTTACCATTTATTTTTACTAATGGTTTATGGCACAGAATATCTGCTTCTGTTGCAAACTGGATCAGTTTGCTTAAGCTATTGGAATAATTCCTGCAGAATCCAGAAGAAATAAGCAAGCAAATAAATAAATCTTATTTATCAGTGTCTAAATTTGTCACCTTCATTATCTGCTGAATGATGAGAATACTTGATATCAATGGGACGTTCTACTGAGCCATAGAAACTGTCTGCATCAGAACCAGAGTCACTGCAAAAGAAAAGACAGAGTACCTTCTGCATCACCGTGTTATCAGTCTTGGGACAGTAATGTCTGTTAGCAGGACTGCAGCACTGGAAAGGAATGCTGGAAAAGCAGAAGCAATCTATTCCTATTTACCAGTTAACAGCCAGGTATGGTGCTGCTGTCTTTTTAAAGTTTTTATTTGTTTTACACAAAGCTGACATTTAAAATTTCTCTTAGTAAAAAGATTTATTTTTGTCTTGGTATTCTTTAAACTGTGTATTAGGAAGGCCTTTCATTCTTGGGCCTTACTGCACCTGTTTTTATTTCACAGTAAATTACTTGTAGGTGCAAAGAGCCTAAAACACCACTGTCAAGAGCTAGTGCAAAAGGGATAAAAAGCAAATAAAGATTAAGGGTTTATACCTGAATTCTGTTATTGTTTCTTTCTTCTCATGGTAATGATCAATTTCCTTCCTCAAGGATAGCATCCAACTCTAAATAAGTATAAAAATACAACATTCAACACATCCATCTTTAAATCATTAAACAAAGATGCACAGCATTTGTTCCCTCTAAGAACAGAGTAACTGTGCAAGGAATCTACATTGAAATAGTATTTATCCATGACTTTATACTGAGAGGCCTTATCAGTCAAATGTTTTGACTATCTAAAATGCTATAAGAACATATTAAAATACTAAACTTTCACTTTGCAAACTTCAAGCTGTTATTTCTAAAGCCAGGTACTTGTTCACAGTGTGTTTACAGGTAAGAGATTTCAATTAACAGTTTTCGTACTTTATCAAAGGCTTAACATACAAATATTTGTTCCTTGGCTAAAAATAAAATGAGGAATATGGAAGAAACCATGCCATCTAGTATGTCACTTATAGTCATTCCCTAAATTACAACTTGAACTGACACTAGCTTAATAGTTAAAACTTCAGACATGATTTTCAGAGGAGCCCAAAGAACTAGGTATACAAATTTCAGTGACAGCTGCGTGTCCAGTTCATTTTGATTTTAGGGAAGTCCAAGATTCACTTTCTACTTCAAGGAAAATTACACTGCAAAAGAAGAAGAAAGTTACCTTTCTTTCATCTTCAGATGAAGCTGAAAAAAACCACGTCCTGTGCTTCTTGCTAATGTGAACTAACTTGAAAGGAAACACATTGCTTGATGTTGTCTCCTCAGCTGCCCGCATAACCCTGAGAAACAGAACAAACAATACATAAAAATCTTAATTTATAAAGTTAATTCTGCTGTGCAAGTCAAAGGTCTGATAGAAAGCAGTTTTACTGGCCAGTTTTACCTTACAAAAAATAACACCCAAGCCCAGGAAAACACCACAAAAATCCCCATATGTACATTTGTAGTACTTCTCCATTAAAGTGGTAGGAAGAACAATGCAAGAGCACTGACAGGAGAACAAGCACTAGTTAAACCACCAGCCAGACTTAGAAATAGATGTTTTGACCACATTGAAATTCAGTAGTTTTAATGAACTGCATTAATTCACAAGCTTCACACCACGGTAAGAAGCATTTATGGTGCCTGTGATCCTTATTTCAGAAAGGTACAGAGGAGAAATCAAAACACAGCTTTTCGGTGAAAATAAAAGATAATTAATATTAAAAGTTAACTTATTTTTCCACCTTTCCTTTATAAACAGTTTCTTGCACTACTTTTATTATTTTAAAACAAGCATAACTCAACCTCTTTCACAAACTGCATTACATAAGTTTGTTTCTTTTTAATTTTTCCCCAGAGGGGTCTCAAATGAGGAAATTCCTTATACATACAGAAATTTGGTTGTAAATGCTCGCTATAAGGCTTTGGAATAAAGGAGGAGACTAAAATCCTAGGACTGTGGGGAATCTAAAAGTAACATGTCTAAGATTTATTCAGCATATCCATAGAGAAATTTGACTAAGTTTTTTTACAATCATTATTGGGGCTTGCTTTCTTGTTCTTAAACTTTAACTCACCAATTTCCTCATATAATACAGTATTTTTGTAAGTCCTTAATATTTAGGGAAGGTGGTTTGTAAACGTAGAAAAAAAGATTCTCAGAGACATTTGGGTTTTAGTTAGGTACCTAATCAGGATAACCTTATTTTGAAATAAAATATATCTAATCAACACCCCCAAGCTGCCATTAAGAACCATGTCAACTGCAAAATTATTTCAAAATTAGAGATTGCACCTTTTTTTAGAACCCCAACCCTACTTTTAAGCTGGAGGTTGTAGTTTTCTGCATCTGCCCAGTCCAAAACAAAGTGAAATAACTTACAGTTCCTTTTGTGGCTAATATTAAGGCTAATAAGGATGTTAATGTGGGAAACACCCATGGTACAGCTGGGGAGGGATACTAGCAATAGGCATCACTATACATTTTGAGTCACTAGTGAACTCAGCACTTTCTGATCTCCTGTCCACTCTTAACAAACTAAGGCTATTGAAGAAAGACTGCAAAATACAAGTCCACGGAAGCCTTGAAGTGACTTGTTTTCACACAACCTTATGCAACTACCCAGTCTAACAAATTCTTTAATTTCAAATTATTTTTCAATAATGCTTGTGTCTGTGCATAATACTAACCGAGACCTGGTCCCAATTCCAACCAAGGTCTCTACAAGGCTGCTAGAAAGCAGATTTATTAAAAAGTAACAACACAGTCCCTAGCATTTACAAATTCCATTGTATTTTTCACATTAATGTGATTACAGAAGCTAGTGTCATGACCAGGTTACAGTATAGGTTTCTTATACAAATGAATCTTGAAGTTTTAGTTGGCTACAATGTTTACAACTGCATTCCCATAAAACATGCCATTGTTGTAGTCAGTTAGAAAGCTCTCACATTCTAATAAAAGATTACCTTATTCCAAAAGTCTGAGAACATTATGCAGTACAAGAATAACATTAAAGTTTACAAATACAATAAAGTTGCAGTGGTTAGGACCAATAATGTGATATTTCTCTACATTGTGTCTCATTATTCCTTTCTTAGAATTAATTACAACACCACCAAATTCCTAAAGCTAAGTTAGACTTCTATTAGTAGGCCTCATACATATGCTGCACTCAGATTCTGATAGTACTGGTTAACTTGAAAAAGACACCTATTTTGGCCTTCAACTTAAAAAGCAAATATTAAGATTTATAATGTGTAGCGAAATGAGTCAGACATTTTGCACATGCATTCTCTCATTTATCACTCCCATAGTTGATTCAGTTTTGTCACTAATTAGTGTTACTGAATCAGTAACTCCATAAATATTCCTTTCTGATTCCTTTCTATTTTTGTGACAATCATTGAAATCACTAGAGAACAAAGATCATTTGTCGGAAAGAATCCGCATCTACCTGCATGTGCAAAGCCTGCATTAAGTCAGTAACAAGAGTAAGCCCATTGCAATTTTAATAGCTTTACTGGTTAAGTTACAAAAGATAAAGGCTATACACTTGCAAAGCACAGGAAACATCATATATACAATTTGGAAGAAATACATCTCTTGGAATCTGAGATCAGTGCTTAACCAAACAACAGATGTAGTTGCCTTTAACTTTGTTGGAAGTGAAAAACATAGTCCCCTGCATTAAGCAAAAGGAGCTTGGATGTTAAATAAGTTCTTTGGCACTCACCTGTTGTAACCATTCAAAGAAAATGCACCCTGTGGAGATGCAGATGTGCTGCTCTTAAAATAGTAAATACATCCCTCATGGATAATCACAAATCTCAATGGCCCTGGAAAGATAACAAAAAAAAGTGAGCAAAATATAAATCCAAAGGCAGTACATTAACTAGAACCTCTTAACTTGGGTAGAATTATCATTTAAGATTTTAGTAATCTTATTAATCATTATAAACGAGCACAAACTAGTTAAGTGACAGCTCATTCATGATTAGTCACATGGTAAAGCTGTCCATTCACAGAGTTTCAGGACTAAGGGTAGTATGTGCTTCCCTCATTTGAGAGGCAGCTGATCTGATAACTTCAAAAGAAGCCTAAGAGACTGCAGGTCTGACCTCCACCTGTGCTTCTTTACTAGATGAATAAGCTAATGTAAGAATGCAACTTAAAACAAAATGGGAGGAGGGTAGCCACAGGCTACAAATACATATTTATGTCCATCCCAAAACTGTGACAGCATCTCCCTCTCTTCTTTCACCTCAAGTACATAAAGCTGCCAATAAAATTAAGTTTTATTTTCTTTTTTTAAAGGGGCCATTTTATCAAAGGCAGTAATCTTTGTCCTTAACTATATTAGAATAGTTTAAACAGGGATAGCAAATGAATAGCGTATAAATAAATGCAAAATCTTAAGGTTTCTCCATGTAAATAGATCCTGATTCCAGAAGCAATTACTGTTTTTAAGTACAGCCTAACGTTGGCAGTAAGAAAATTTCCATTTCACAACAGCAGTAGGAGATGGGGACATTTTTCCAGTACAGAATAACGGACTGCAAAAAAAGCTGAGTACCAATTTCTCTTAGAAAAGAATATTTGAAATTGATACATATCCCAGGAATCTGCTTCTGTCTTTAAAATCTTACTTGTGAAGGACTTAATAAGAGATTTAACCAAGTAAAAGAAAATCAACCACAAAATTTATCATCTAAGATTTATAGTTCCAAAACAATTAAAGGAAATTGTTTCAATATGGGTCTTTCATACATATATTCTAGTAAAATTGTAATTCAGTACAGACAAAGTAAGCGAAAGAACAGCTTCCTTAAATAGTCTGCTAACATGAAATGTGGCCCCAAAATGGCCCCAGAGGCAAGCATTTAAAACATTTAATTTAGTTAATACCTCATTCAACTTACACTTCAAGATCTGCAGCTGGGTGCCTCCCTTTTTATGAAGATACCCTGATTTGGTCACTCCTCCAGGCATTGTCAAAAGGTTTTGTGCTCCAATTGCCTTCATTGGGACTGGCCAGACCTGCTCCTGTGAGGCCATCGTTCTGCAATTTAGAATCATTAAAAACAGTTTAAAACTTAGATTTTACTTTAAAAAGTGAGTACCGAGAAACAAAGCTTGTTTCCTTAAACAAGTTTTCCAAACAACTAACATGGTTCAGCAGTCAAGTATGTAGCACAGACGGGTGTTCACAGATTCCAGGAAGTTTCTAATGTATAAAAAACCCATGGTGCAGAAAGTCCCGATTTATTTTTATACAGCTCTCAAAAGTGATTGACAGTTGTCGAAACAATGGAAGAGTGCTTAGTAAATGTTATTTAAGTATTTGTATTTTTAAAATGCCCCAGGTAACACTGTGAGACTTAATCAGGCAGGCGACTAGAAAGAAAATCAGTTTCTTCGCCAAAGTTCTAAGCCATGCACATATATAAAATCTAATTTTCTGTATAATGAAGGAATCAACAGTTGTATTTTAGTAACTGCAGTATCCAGTACTACCTACTCCTTATATTTGCATGTTTTATTCTGAATGAAATCATTAGTATATAATCTCATACTGGATGTCATATGTGACAGCATCCTGTGCCAATAAAGTTCATCTCAGATTGCTGCAGGCTTACATTTAAATTAGATACCAATTATTAATGCCATGCTCCACCAAGCACCTTTGCAGTTAACACTTCTTCTGTGGTGATCTTAAACAGGTTACCAAAAAAATTAGTTTGTTAAGTAGTATTTTTTTTCCTGTCTGATACATCACTATGACACCTAACTTTCTTCAACTGTTAATGGAACTAGGCTAAAAATCCTACTGTGTATACAGAAAAGAAATCATGCATGAACTGAATGGGAAGTTAGACCTAGACATAAAAGGTTCTGTTATCCTCAGGTGTAAGGCTAGAGACCTTTGCTGGTAAGAGGCAAACTAATAAAGTTTCAGTTAATTAGTTTCTGATAAAGGAATGATGGTTTAGAACTGAAAAGCTTTTAGTGGAGGACTGAAATCTAATGGATCCTGCTTGCTTCTCCTTTCCCCAAAAGGAAATCAATAGTGTAGCTCAGCATGGGAATCCAAGAGCCTACAGCACAACACACCTACCTGAGCACTACTCTCTCCAGCCTAAGATGACAACTTGAAGTACCCATACTGAAAAGAATAAGCAAGTGATACAGTTTTATTGAGGGATTAATTGCAACAGCAGAGAACGTATCCCTTGTATATGTGTTAGAAAAAACAAAAATGCTAGTCAATTGATCTTTCAGTGGATCAGCTTAGGATTTAGATCTAGCTGCTTGCCATTTGCTGATGATGCCTGTGTAGGGAGGTGTGGAAATTACTAGCAATGTCTACCAGGAGAGTTTAAACTCAATTAAATTCTCTAGGCAGCCTAGAAAACTTAATCACAAAAATTAGGTTTTAGTCCCCAGTGTTATAAAACAGGCACAAGCAGAGAAGATAGGATCCAAGGCCCTAGAAAGGTTCTCACAGCAGACACTGCAATGCACCATGGTTTCCCAATTTTCCTCCAGGACCTTCCTGCTCACCAGAAGGTAAGTTACTTTTGTTGTATTCAGCTATATCCTTCCTTCTGCTGTTTCCTCCCTGTTCTTATTATATGATTGAGGTCCTTCCAAGCTGAGTTGTTCCTTCTTCCTCCTCCCCACAATGAAGTTTCTAGCAACAGCAATGTGTTAACAGGTCCAAGAAGCAGCTACACACAGGTATTTTATAGTTTTTAAGAATTTTTTAAAAAGTCATAAAAGTTAACACCAACACCCCCCCCACCCCCCCCAAAAAAAATCCTTCAAATTAATTCTCCACATCTTGCAGAAAAGACAAAGTGAGGGAAACAGAGAGCATTAACCAGCTGGCTGCTGATAGCAAGCCACACTGCAGTACTGCTAAGAGTGATTTCCTTGAAATGAGAAATGCAAAAGCAAGTCCTGGGCTAAATTTTTCTTTTAAGAACAGGCACATCAACATTCAAACATTAGAAGTTAATGTATGATGAAGTTATTATTTCAGTCTGTTTCTAGTTACATTCAGAAAAAAGAATAAGTAAAAATGGAACCTTTTTATTCAAATATACTCTCATGTCAGTTTTCTTGAACTAACTCTAACATTAGTCTCAATGCCATCCAACAGTTTGAAGTTCATCACGGCTCTTCAAATCCTGTGTGCTTTTACTACAAAGAACAGAACAAGAAAGGACTTAAGCACCTAGCCTTTGGTGTGAAACTGTTTCAGTGTTACGTACTTAGGTTGAAAACATATCAGAAGAGGCAGAGTTAAATGTCTCAGAGAGGTTATCCAAAACAACCAGTAAGCTGAGATTTCTAAGAAGCCAAAGACAAACACAGGGGACAAGGGTATCCCACCCTAGGTAAATACAGAAAACAAATATTTGACTAGGTCATGTTGGCCTTCACTATGGGAGCAGACTAGTTAGACTACTTGCTAAAGCATGCCTGGATGGGGCATTTTCTCCTCCACCTGAAAAGCCAGAATATCAGGCAGACAGAAAAAAAACCATAAAAAATAAAAAAAAAGTGGAAGCAGAAGAGCAAGCAGTGGAAAAAAAAATAAATCCAGTTCTACAGTGTGATGACTACAGGCTTTAACTGAGGGGAAAGGACAGCAGAGTATCAGGTTCTGCTTCCTCTATTCATGATCATTTCTTACTTTTAGCTACTTACTATAAAATGGTCCTGAGAATAGACACCAAACCTCAGAACTTCCCCATCCCAGCTAAGTGAATAAGAGATGTGGCTGAACTCCAGGCAAGCAAGTACACATTGTAAGAGCTAAAGAGCCCACCTAATATACCAGACTTTTCAATACATTTTGAGGCTGCTACGCCTATTTTCTGGATCTGTGGCTTATAGCACTCCCCATCACATCTGTAGACTCCTCAAGCACTTTCATCTGCAGACGCACAGGAAGGACACTGGTATTCTGAACTGAAATATTTGGTAGGCTTGTAAAATCCATTTAAGTACTTGAATTTAGTCCCAAGCAGATTTCTCTTCTTTTCTTGACAGTACAAAACAACTCTGGAAGGACACTAGATGCTATTTTGCATTAAGCTGCTGGGAGAAAGCTGTCAAAACAACGCAACCAATGGATCTTTATTGTAGCGGTGGGAAGAAGGAAAATCAAAAGGTCTTGAAGATTTTTTTGGCCTTAGCATCTACAATATGGTTGCCTTTAGCTCACTGAAGCGGTTCCGTTCCTTCCACTCTCATTTTTTTAATACATTACATGAGGAACAGATCAATGTTGCATTACCAGGTATACACAACAGCAAGCACTGAAGTCACTGTAGAGCCTGTTAGCTCCGTGATCATTAAGAACAGAAAGACATCTCCAAGTTGTTTCTTATGCAGTTACATTCTTGCACTACAAGCCAAAGACCCCACTACAAATTTTCACCCCAGGTGCATCAGCAGAGTCTCACAATCAGGATGGAGCTGACAATGAAGCTAACAGAAAGGGCCCACTAAGTGAAATCAGAGCCAAGCCATGCTCTCTTTCTGACGCTGGTCCTTTGTTATAAACAGAAGGTACCATTACTCACGCATCGTTTTGTGCAAGCTTCTAGTAATAGCTACACACTTTATTCTTCTCTCCACTCACCAAGGGATGCGTATCTTTAAATTATCCATGAAGCCTCCAAACCCATTATAAGCGACTATGGAATCAACCTTCTCCCCCACTGAAACAGCACTGAACTGAACCCTCTGAACCAGAAGAGGACAGCAGCAGACAGCGAAAGGCCTTGCATCCCTTTGTTTCTCAGATGATCCCCATGACAATTCTATGCCTGTGAGGGAAACAATAGGCCTTAGAGTTTAGTAGGAAAAACAGTGGAACAGGAATTTATAGGATTTGCTTCATTGTTCAACAGAGCTTTTGGAAAGACACAACAGTGCAGTTCACTGCAGTTCAGTGCAGAACAGTGTCACTCTCTCGAGCATGACACACAGCTTATACAATTACTATTGTAATTACTTCACATATACAAACTGGTCTGCCAGACTAAAAAACAAACTGATTTGCAGTGTATTGTTAATCTATCAATAAAGTCAGTCCAAGTCTATCACATGAGTATACTTCTCAAACACTATCACAATGAGCTGCTTTTTATTTCAAAGTACCATGAATAACAGCATGAAAAAAATGTGAAATTACACAACTCATCATGCAACCTAGATAATGCCAGTTTCTTCTGAATCATAACAGTAACGTTACCAAGCTCAAACTCTAAATGGAGAGTAGACTTTTGTTACTGCATAGTATGCAAACATACATTTGTGAAGTAATTTTAACCTATCCCCTCAGTCAGCATATATAGAATACCTAGATTGGAGGCTAGGGCATAACTTTACAGGGTAAAAGTCCCTCCACAAGTAAAAATAAAATTCTGCCACATCAAAAATCTGGAATACATTATAGAAGAACACTTACCCCTTTTGGCCTGAAGAGCTATTGGTATTCAACCCAATTAAAGCAAGTACAAGCCGAATCAACTAAGGATTGCATCCTGAAAGAGCCATGAGTCCTCAGTTCTTGCTTAACTTCAGCAGAACATATGGCAGATGTGATCATCTCCACATCTTGCAGTATATAGGCATAAAAACCCTCATCTCTGAAACTACAGCTGCCAAAACTTGTATTGAAAGTTCTCACTTTTTATAACAACATTTATGGTCTGTCCTGGAGCCCAGTTTGGTCATGCTGAAAACAAGTAAAAAACAGCTTCCAAAGCTGCAGTACAAAAATTAAACCCGATCTGAACTTGTAACAAGTATCTCTATGCCAATTATGCCTGAGAACTTTTTAAACTCCGTAATATCTCATAACCTCTAGTGTTTAAATTCTATTTTGAAAGTAAAACCTAGCAAAGCAAGATGCTAGTTTCCTTCTGAACACGTAACTTACATATAACATTACATATATAACACACGACTTACAGAAACAAATGCATTCCTCCTATAATGCAGAGAGAGACTTAAGTTTCAGTCTCTACAAAAGGCTTAACCAAAAATGAGGCAGCATTACATACAGCAGAACTGTAAAATAAAAGCTTCCCCAATATGCTCTGAGCAATTCTGAATAAAAACTAGTTCTCTAATTCAACCACCTAAACGTTTAGCATCTGTTCTTAAAACCACTTTCTGCAAAATTCTCAGGTCTCTTTTCCGTATATTAACCATTCTCCAGTATTTCTAAAATACTCTTCCATATCTCTCATACGGTTTTGGTTACACATTCCATTTCTTAATACTTCTAACAGCCCCTTTCACAATAGTCTCTCAGAAGGATTAATAGCACAGTACAAACACTGTGAAGTCAAATAAATCTTACAGGACAAAGGAAACAGAGAATTAAGCCCAACTGAAATACACTGTTGTAAGCAAGTTTACTCAGTTTTAACTTGCTCTGCTTTTCTGGCAAATGTTTCCAACCAAGACTCGCCTCATCTCTTTGCCCTTCAGTTCTTTAGTCTTGAATTTTCTGCATGAGTTTAAAGTATTTTACCCCAGATACCATATTCTACTCTTAGTTTTAGTCTGCTCTCTACCTAAAAGAGAAGATGACAGAAATACAAGCCACAAATATGCACTAACCTGGTGACCATTCCTGATCGACACATAGTTTTTCTGCCGACAGTTTCCCCAAATGATTGTTTCCTTTGTGATGACAAAGCCATTAATAACTTAGGACCCCTCTCAGGCATGACAGGAACATCTCTGCACTTCTCCCTGTTCTGTGTATTATAAGGTAGCTGCTGTACACTCAACACACAAAAGGAAAAGAAACTCTCCCCCAACTGCTTGTGCATCTGCACTGCGGCCAAAAGGGACGCCTAGGCAATGACTTGTTTCCTTTGTTACTTCCTGTTTCCCCCAGTGTTAGCAGGCAGCACTATCTTTGTCAGATTTCCCAACTTCCCAGAGAGGTTATAAATCAAACCCTGCATACCTCAGACATCTGTCAGACATCGAGCCAGAAAGCAGAGCGGATTTTCCACTGCTCGCTTGCTTCCTACTCACCTTTCAATCAACTACTTTCCCATGGGAGAAAAAGAAAGTAGTCCTTTTTTCTTACAGTGGACTCCGGCTCTCACACCAGCAGAGGCACAGCTCAGAAATGCTGCCTGTGCTTCTGAAGAGCCTGTGCTTCAGGTATTAGCACTGCACCACAGAACTATGATAAGTATTTCATCTCTGTTTTCTTCTTTGTAGCTGGAGCTTGTCCTTCCCTCTTCAACCCAAGAAATTAACAATAGCCATTTTGAAAGATTATGCAGCATGTATGTGCTTTAGAGAGTCTTGCCTGTACATTTGACGCTATGCAAACCACAAAAGACAATAAAATTCGAATCCAAGACACTCACAACACAAGGGCAGCAATTATACAGGACAAGTATCACCAACTGATGATGAGTAAATGCCATTGGTTCACACTTATCTTCATCTGGACCTCTTAAAAGGATTCAAGTGTTTCACTGACTGTCTGGAATTAAACCCCCCAGACTAGAACATTCAAGTAAGACAAAAACAGCTAGCAAGTTTCAGAATGATGGACAAAACCTACACACATAAATAGGCCAAGTAAAGCTTACTTCATGTATTTTTGTGGAAAATGACATCAATCTGTACTCCAAAATAGAAGGAAGAAGTTTCTATACAATGTCTTTTCTTTGTGTAAACTACCCAACACTCAAAGCACAGAAGAAAATAACATTTCAGATACTGGCCATGGCTGTATTGGCTAGAAAAGCAATTCTCAGTCTTCACCATAGGGCATCCATTTGCCCTCCTTCCATAGCCAGGCTATATAAGAAGGGGAAGCAAACCATAAATACCACACACCTGCTGTTAGCTAAAAGGATCAGCACATCAACACAAAGTCCTGATGCTCTTTAATAAGAATCAATATCCAGTTGTCTCAGTAGCTTAATTAACAGATTTTTCACACAGAAAAGATGTAGAGGACTACATCTCAGCAATTTGTGAATTAAATTCACTTGCTTTATCTGCTACAATATCAGTTACCAATTTAGACTTTAAGCATTAACACGCAATGCTTTAAAGCAATCTTTCCCTTCCCCAGTTCTCTATCTAAGCATACTCTTCTAAGCTTGCATTAACATCTTTGCAACCTTTATCTCTACCTCAGTAAAAAAGAGATGATCAAAATGACAGCATTTGAGTGTATGTAACACTAGAAAAAAAATTAGTTCCTCTTTCCCTTTTCTGGTCTGACACACAAGTCTCGGTTTTCCCCTCCAAACTCCACAACTACAGTACAATGCTCTTTGGCCTCAACAGTCTCATTTTAATCATACCTCATTTATCCAGCACATGTTCCTGAAGTACTGCTTTTCCACCCTAACCTTTCTGATCCTGTCCTCTCCCTTTGTTCACTTAAGCATTCAGAAATACAGTATTTTTCATTTCACATTCTAAGATCCCCTTTTTATTTTTTTGGTGATTTCCAACACTAACAAGATGGTCACAGAGTTAGAACAGAAGCCCTTTCATATGTGCACACACACAAGCTGGTGTTCCGCTAGGGAACAACAACAACAAAAATTTTAGCTGTTTCACAGTTTTGGAAGAACGAAAATTCAACTTAACTTTCTAGACCGAACATTAAGTAGAAGGGTTGTGTTTCAAAATTGCAAATAAAGAGTCCAAAGAGACATGAAATCTTCATGGATTCGATTAACATGTCTGTCAGGAAAGTGAAAGAGTATTAAATATATCCTTCCTCACAACACAGAAGTCTGTCTTGCAAGGAACTCTGGTATATGGTTTTCAGACCACTAACCTTCATTTATCCCTACAAAATCAGTGGTGAGAAGGAACCTTGCACCAAGCTAGCCTAGGGAAAATTTCACTCAAAAGGAGTTACTTCATTTATTTAGCATTATGAGATTTCACTCAGATAACCTTAAAAGGAAGAACCAAAGCATCAGGAACCAACATTTGGATTTCATTCCAGCCGGGCCACTGCATCTGTCAATCGTCTCTGCCACGGTTAGGAACAGCTCTTGCTCCCAGTCAAAAGCAATCCTACTTATCTTTAGTTAGTGGAAAGCAAGAGCAATCAAATATACATCTAGCACTATGCTGTCCTTGTCAGTGTAAATTCAGTAGTCTAGCTGAAGGGTTGAGTTGTCTCTGCAGCAAGAGAGCTTCCTCTTGCTGACCAATTTACAGGAAACTGCAAGAATGGAGTGTAAATAAAAGCAGCACAAGAACACAGCAACAGGAGAGGCAGAAAAATTAACAAATCAACAACAAAAGCATGAAAACCACTTTCCTTCAGCTGCAGCAAGTAGTCAGCTCAGTAATCAAGTTCTGTTCAGAATAAGGTAAGAGTTCATACATTATATATTTCCATAAAAGCCTACAGTACAGTAAGGCATTAAAGAAGGCCACATTCTGTTAAAAGTTTTACTGACTTTAATAAGCTTGAATCAGGAGTAGATTATTATGAGTTTTATTATTTCATTAATTCTACCAAACTCGTTTAGTCCCAAGTTTCCAGATCACAGCAGAAACAAATCCACTATATTGAGAGATAATGTATGTCAACTATATACTCCACAACTGCAGATTGTAAAAGAGCCAGTGTAAATTACTCACCTGAATCCTTCATCTGCTAGGTAAGGCAGTCCTGTGAAAATATGAATAACCATGCATCAGAATTACTTCTGCTGGGTGACCTGCAGAATTATAACAAAAAAAAAAAAAAAAAAAAAAAATCAGCACAAAGGGAAGAAATGAGGCCAGAACTTCCAAAAATCCTCTTTCAATGCTGAAAGAATTCCTATTCTTTAAGCTTCAACTATCATTCCTTCATTCAGCTTACTTAGGAAGAGCTGAAGAAGCCTTAATAATATTTTTACTTATTTACTTACATATATTTCAGAAAGTAGCTGGAGCCTTGATAATATATATTCAATCCAAAACTGAGAAACACTTCAGGTCAAAAAGCATCTGAGTTTCTATTTATATCCCACTGCTCTTAAGCTCTGAACATCGATGGACATATTGTTGGCTTGGAACTTCAAAAAAGCCAGCCAGCACTGGTCTGCAATAAATTAGCCATACTTGAGAGAAAGAGTTATCAATTTTAAAACAAAGTTGTAACTTTTCTTGGTTGTTTCACCAGCTTGGCAGAAGTCCTAGAAGATACTGACTCTGATTTTGGGATATGGTTAATAAACTTCATATATTGCTCAGATGTCTGTGGACCACAGTACAACCGCAAAGTATTTGCAGTACATGCATAGCTTGTAAAAAACAAATTATACTGTGCAGCTGGAAGAGAAGAACCTTCTGCAAACTCTCAGTATAAAAACATTATCATTTAACAGATTCTCTTACATCAGTTAGCCTTAAAAGATAACTTAAGACTTCATACAGATGTAAATAAGGATTGAATTAAAATCAGTACAGCTATCCTAGCATAATTTTCTATGTTGGCAATTTTATTATGAGTACCTTTTCAAGTTAAGTTTAAGGGATTTCTACTGAATCAAAAGGCCCCTCAACACTGTATAGGAGCATTCACCCAGTGAGTTAACTGGGTGTCAAGTCTATGCCAGTCAGACCATACCAGTAACACTTCGTACAAGTAACACTTAAAATGGAAGGCAAGTTCTTAAATATTTTTGCTGCTTACCATGTTTCTTCAAATAAATTCAAAGACACATTACCAAGGCAAGACTTTCATTCTCATTTACTATTCAAACCAGATGGACAGGTTCTTTGTTCCTTTTAACTGTTACCTATACACAAGGTCCTTGTAAAAAACACTGTAAATGTAGCTATGGTTATGATTAACTGGTATCTTTCATCAGTGTTTGTAGAACAATTTAGACCATATTTAAAAAAAACCACATAACTGAGCAGAAGTACAAACATGATTGCCAAAGTCGTATTCCTACAGACAGCTGCGCTGCAGACAACTGCAAAGGGAATTTCCCCAAATACACGTAGACACTTAGAGTGGGAGTTTCCAGAAATTATGTACTTCCTTGGCAGAAGTATTTGATAATAAGATATTACTGTTGAAACAGTTTTACTGCTAGGCTGGTTTGTGATGAGCTGCATACAATTCCATCACTAATGTACTCATAATTGGTAATTTAGGAAGCACTGTTTGACTACAAAATAATTTCTGCTTAGATGTCAAAACACTTTTAAGCATTTAAGCTGGCATACCATTGAACATCAGTAAAAGCAACACCTAAATAAAAGCTTTCAGAAATTTACAAGAGGGAGTCAAATATCCATTACTGATTATAAAGCATATCTGATAGGTACATTTAACCAGCAGACATCTTGCCATATAAAGTTAAGTCTGTTGTTAGGAAATATTCTTTCTGTCTTCTTAGAATTTTACTTAAATCAATTTAAAGAACATCAAGAGTCCAAGGGAAAAAAGAAGAAAGGCAAAAACCCCCACCTTAGAGGCCTACACTTATGTTCACCATTTTCTACCATTTCTGATACTAAAGCATATTGGCAAGACGTACAACATCCATTAGTTCATTGTTTACTGTGCTTGTACAAGACTAACAAAACTTAGGTCCAAAATTACTATTGCCAGTTAAAGAGAATATTTCATGTGAGTGTATATGCAAGTCAACAGAAAAATTACTGAATATAAGCCATTTTAAAATATTGCTGTATCAGGATATTAAAACCAACAAAACCACATAAAGCTTATAGAGAAAGTCCTTTTGAATGTCTATCAGCAAAAGACTGCAGTGAGTAAATTCATAGACACTATCGCTGACACCAACAACAAGCTACTAATTGAATACTAAAGAAATTCAGCAAGCCCTGGTTTAGAGGAAGCTTTTGGTCGCATTATCTGTGAGCCCTTCAAGCTTGTGTGTCCCTCTTCTGGTGGACTGCAGCAACCTTTTATTTAAGGAAATGCACCTTTGCAGGCAAATCACTGCAGCCAGCACCAAAGGGGGAGCTCAGCTTCTGTGAGACCCTGGGAATACAACACCAGACAAACACTTGCTATTTTTATTTTGCTTCTAAAGAGACTTTGTGATACAATTTAAAGACAAAGTGTAACCACAAAGACTTACTCTATACTTTACTGCTGTACAACACAGTAGATGGTACTGGTTTCTAAGCAATGCAGTGAGGCATCTCATAGTTTGCTCTTCTTACACTTGGAAACTCTGACTAGGAACCAGAATCTCAAAATAAGCCAATAACCATGCAAGTGTAATTTATAGAATTAGAAGGCCCAACTGGGCTGTATTGCTAATGGACAGTCCCAACCTCCAACAGCTTTGAAGCTCCTTGCGCTCAAAACCTCATGCAAGCAAGCAGGTGTACCAGAAACAAGGTTTCTTTATTCTGATTCCAGCAACTGTTGCCTTTTAAATCACAATATGAACTTTTCTAAAGGATGCTGTAAGGCATAAGTATTTTGCCACTCCCAACTCCAACCATGCAAAACACTAAATCAAAGGACTGAAACAGGTAGGAGCATGGATTACAAGAATCAGGATTTTAGGCTAACATATATTTCATCACCTAAGTAAATACTACTTTTTTTTGTCTTTTTTTTTTTAAACATGTACTGGAGAGAAGAATCTCTGCAAGCTCAGGCTCACTTTCTACAAAAGCTGAATTTAATTGTAACCACCAGATCACGCGTAGCTGGGATTTTAGATCAAGATTTTAAAATTAAAAACAAATGTACACTGCAAGGCTGTGCCAGAAGGACAGCAGTAAACAATTTTAATTTGGAGGATATCAGAGAGAACAGTCCTTTCATATCACTTAAAATAACCCTAAAAATGCATACTCACATGCAACAGGCTTTTTTTACAAGATAATTTGGACAATGCCATTTTATATTACCATTTCTTTTATGGAAACCATTACTTGCTTCAGAAGTATCACCAAAAGGAAAAAAAAATTATTTCCCCTTGAATCTTGTCTAAATGAACTCAAACAGCACGGATTAGCCTGACATTGACCTACACCTCTGAAGCTGTAGAGCTGCATTCAAAAATGAGTTCACACAGGTCTATTTTCAAGTACAGAAGATATTCATACACAATACTTCATAAGACATGAACAATAAGGTTCTTATTTTACAACACAGATCACAGTTTGCCTGCTCAAGCGGCATAGTGCCAACAAAGTTTGCAGAAAGGTTTCCCAATAGATAGAAAAAACACACATCATATTATAAAAGCAACACCTGACAGTAAGATTGGTCAAAGGCAAGGACCTAAAATACGAGTTCTAGATTCTTACTTTCCATCTGATCTTGATGTCACTTAACTCTTCTCTTCAAATCAGATCCTTTCTGACCTGTCTTGAAAGTCAAGGCATATACTCTTATAAAAGCCTTTAATGAGCGTTGACTCGCTCACACTGGGAAAAAGACTTCAGAAAACTAAAGATAATGGGAATGGATTTAGTGGTACTGCACATGTAAATCAAACTCCTTCCTACAGTGGTGACCATTAATATTGGGGGGGGGGAATGCCGTAATGCATCTAGCTTAGTGCACAACAATTGAGAAACTGGGAATACAGAAATCCATATCAGATTCCAAGATCTCAGTCTCTGGCATTTCAAAATGACACCAGTAAGCCCCTGAGCTGCAAATTCTTAGGCTGGAAGAATATTCTATATCTTTGCCCAGTTCTTGCACTCTTCTGTAAGCACTCCTCAGATCTGACTCCATACAGCTATTCCTATTGTCCCATCAAGAGATCAAAAAAAAAAAAGTCTGTGAACAGACTGGAACATTCACTTTAAAAGATATTTCCATTCCCTTCACACCAACTCTCCTTTTTTAAATTAAGATGTAAGGACTTATTCCAGCCAAAGTTTGAGTCTAGCAGGAGCCTTGAATTTTTTACATACACTCTACAGTCCAGTTAGATTATTCCCCCCCACCTTTTAATTTGAAGATGCTTCTTGACATCACATTAACCTATCCTATCATAGAGAACTTGCTTCTTTACAAATCTTTTCTTAAACACCTAATAGCATTGTCTATTCCTTCCATTCTTAGGGTCGCATCAAAGCTGGTCCAAAGAACATTTGGCTGACTCCTGGCCTCAATGACTTTTCACCTCCAAACCTTACTTTTATTTATTACATACACTATAAATAAATACATAGATATATAAAATACATCTGTATACAGTTCTTAAAGAAATGCTGTATGTTTTAAACTCCAGCAACCCTTCTAATCCTCTTAGCAAGATGAGCTACAAAGAATACATTGCCTTTGTGCACCATTCTTTCCTATAAGGTTTCTTTGAAAAGCTCTTTCAAAACAGTGCAGCCAGATTCTTTACATAGATGAGCTGGTGATGATAGAAGGGCATTCTTCTTCATGACCTCCAAAATCTTATGTTTTGTGCACTGCCTAGAACTAACAGTCATTATGTCGAAGGAGTCCATATAGCATTCTTTCCTTTCCAAGTCTTGGTACTCCACAGAATTCATATGGAGCATATAACACTTCCAGCAGAAGCTTTTACAACATTTACAGATTATCTTCCTACTCTACAGATCCTAGGTACTCTTAAGGCATTCTAAATATGAGTCAGTTGTTGTACACAATGAAGAGCTGAAGCTGGATTTCACTTGCACAAAGGAAATTCAGGAATTTGGGTCAATGAGATTAGTCCTATTTCAACCTAAGTAATCAAACCTGACATCTTTGTATAGTAAATAAAACAACAGTTCACCCAGAACCAAGCCAAATGACAGATCATAAGTATCACAGATGTGTTGATTCAGCTATGTGTGTTACTGGCACCACAAAACAAAAGGTCTTCCTTGAAGTTCAGGTTCTGTAAAAAGTGCTGTTTCTGCACACTTTTTAAATATTTGATGTTATTTGTGACATTTTATATAGCACTTGAAACCATACAGACTGATACACTTAACATATTCTAAAAAACTGCACTTGTTAACTATCTCAAAGCGTAGACATGCATTACCAACACATTTGTATATACAGCCATAAAAAGAACTCTCAGCTTCAGAGGCATAACAGAAAGTGTTAGAAATGCATTACACTGTCTAAAAAGTCTCCCCTTCTTCCAGAAAACATTAGACAATCTTTCATGCATCCTAGTCATTTATTGTTAACTAGTAAGCCACTATTTTAATGAAAGACATTTCCCGGGTTATAATGGGAGTTCATTTTCAATTTCTGTCATGTCCACCTCCAGCAGATCAAAACCCAACAGTCCCAATGCTTCAAACTAAAATTATCCCATTACTTACACGAAAAAATTTTGTCTACACAGTTTTATAAAATATTTCTAAATTTAGCATCATCACAGGTTAACAAAGATTTTGATATAATCACAAAAGCACATACAGTTTATACAATAAACCAATGGAGATACACTACTGAGATTAAGCAGGATTTTTGCTCCAAAGAATCACTTTAAAAAAAAGGAAAATTGCAAGAAGCAGTTTGATTATTCAAAGGTCTTCTCATACCAGAAAAACAAAAGCATTATTATGGTTATCAAAGGCACATCCTGGAAGATAGTTTGTTCTAGGTAAAACTGCAGACTCTTTCCACCTCCTGTTATTCAGGTTATATTCCATTTATATCTGTGCATGTTTATATACATATACCCATTATATATGTAGCATAAAATGTGGGTATGTATGAATAAAATCTGTTCTTTGGAAAGAACCACCATTAACAAAAAGTAGCATAATACTACAGTTTTGATTAACAATGCTAGTCTTGCATTTATGGCTATTTTGTTTTTCTTGGAAGAACCGTAACAGATGGTGGTTAGATTACTCCAGCTATAACAGAGTGCCAAATTTTTCTAACTATACAAACAAGTACATCCATTTTTATTTGCATCTAAGCAAGAATAACTATTAAGGTATCAGAAAAGTAGCTGCTCTTCTTCCAAAGACCTCTTGTGTGGATTCTCTCCACAATAAAAAAGAAAAGTAGCAAAAGCATTAACTTCCATTTTCAATAATCTTCAGTTGACCTATTTCAAAAAAGGAAGTCAAATTGTTCACAAGACATAATAAGACTTGTCTACCTTTTAAGTCCAGATAAGACATTTATAATTGTAATAACAGTTAGTAAAAACTTTTCTTGTTTTTTTGAAATGGGCAACAGGAAAGTAACAACAAAATCATTGTGCTTTACTTCCATTGCTCCAGTCCCACTTCCTCTCCTGTGCAGTCTACCAGAGAACCAGCAGCTGGCATGGCAGAATCACAAATAACGAGTGCAAGGACTGCAATAGTTATAATTTAACTGAATGTGAAAAATAAGCCTTAAGTCAGAAAGGATAGAAAGAATACTAGAAAGTATTAAGACTAAAGTATACACAACTGATCTCAAAAGAGTTCTTGCGATGTACTGTATAACTTGAAATCTTAAAGCTTGAATTTTTTTGTCATTTGGAATGCTATATAGTTCATCATCATTTTTCATTCCACTTTGTTGGAGACGCAACTGTTCATTAGAAATCACAAAGAATCTATTCTTCAAGACTCACCATCCTTTTTGGTATTTTGGCTGTTCTACAGAATATTATCCTCAATCCTTTTCATTCTAGTACGAGCTCCCTCTTCTTTTTCTAGGTGATGTTGCTGAAATACACAACAAAACCATCAGACCTTAGGGCACCAGAGTTAAACAGTGAATAGTGATATAGTTTATCTTCTTAGCACAGAATTATTAGGAATGCATCAGGTTTGTATTTGGTTTTTATGCGCACTCATGCCTGAGTATCAGGCCAAGTTCATATTTAATCTGTATCTGTGAGCTGCTCAAAAACCTAAAAGCCCAACAATAAGAAACTAAAAAAAGGAAAGGAAGACTGGCCAACACCAATACTACAACAGGTAAAGACTGTGTGGGAGACAGCTTTCTTACAACTTTTGTTTCCATAAGAAGGCAAGAATGACATTTCACAACTGCCAACCGATGTGTCAGGTGCGTTTCTTCCACATACCTTCTCAATTAACACAGACCAGCAGGTGCATTTAGAGCAAAATCCTACCAGACCACTAGACCATGCACGTATCATCATCTCCTTAGAGCTACCAAAATGACAGGGAATGAGTAACACATGGCAGTCAAATTACTTAGTATGTTGACTAGAAAGGTAGAAATGGCATAGGCATAGAAGCAAGCACTCATCTAATTAATTTGCTCCTTGCTATCCAAAATGGAAGAGAACACCCCAGGAAGGAAGGCAATTGTATAAAGTTGCCAAATGAAGAGTTTCAAGCAAAAAGACTTCCATTTGCCACATTTCATAGCAAAGACGCTGCTGCAAATTCTTTCTGCTTGGCTTTCTCTCAATAAACAAAGCCCATCAATGAAGTGCCACATTCCTTGGGAGTAAGAGCTCCAGCTCTGGAAGAAGAAACCTAGCTCCCAGTTCAATAGCCCAGCAGTGAGCTTCCTACTACCAAGTAATTATTAAGTAGCATGATATCATTGCAGCCCACTAGATCAGAGGTTAGTACATCTTTAGTAATTAACAGATTTGTCACTAATCCCTTGCCACCTGCCAACCCAATTTTGCTGGAGAGCTGAATCCCACAGTGCAAGTACACAGGTAGCATCAGCAGCACTGTGGCACCCTTCTCTTCCACCAAAACATTCTTCTACCCCTGGCAGTCCTCTCATTCCTCTAGGACCAGTAAGTGACAGCACTGGCCGGGTCTGCTAAGCAGAGGAGCTGCCAGCCAGCAGGGAGGAGAAGAAACAATTGCTCTCCACAGCAGGAGTAGTGATGCCATGCAGCTGTGGAGAAACAGTTTGGCAGCAGAGGCACAGCAGGCATAGTGCCAATATGACAGTTTCCAGACTTAATCGCTTTGATATCACCTAGTACTGTGTACATTTGGAAATACAGTATTCCATCTTATCAGCATTGTTTCCATCATTATTAGAAAGGTTATGTGCACCTCAAAGCAAAAGATGTGAGACTCAGCAAATTCACGCATTCCTCTGATAATGCATCTATTTGCCTCTTCAGACACTCAGATCAGTGGGTTTCTGAACTATAAGCATCTTCACAACAGCTGTAATATTTACACAGGGACAGAAATAAGGCGGGGGGGGGGGGGGGGCAGGAGGAAAAATTACTCACTGAGGCTTTGAGTTCAGAGGGAAAAAAGAATTTCACTGTGAGTTCTTCCCGTAACAGCTTCCCACAAACACAGTAATTTTCTCTAAGTGGCTAGAGAACATTTAGTCTATCTAATTCTGTTCTCCTAGTTCAGACATGAAAAAGTACATTTAAAATATTCCTCTTTCCCTTCCAAATTTCCCTCCCTCCCCCACTGCACAGTCACACATCAAGTATTTATCTAGCATAATCCCAGTAGTCTGCCATGCTGTAAGAGTACCCACACAAGCTTATTAATGGTGGGATTGGAATAAATTTGGGCCAGACCATGCATCATCTTATTATTTGTTTGGGTTCTCCTAAACCAAGGATCACAATTCCATTGTATATAATCCCACTAGTATTCTTCAAGGTAGTTTTCTACGTCCAGCTCTTTAGAGGGAAGAGAACTACTAATCTTATTGTAAGACTCACATGCCCCTGCTGCAATGGGTATTTTGCTTTCTCAGAAAACCTATTCTGGTTAGTGTTCTGTTGAGTATATTCACCTATTTACAGTCCTAATGCAAGTCTCCAGCTAGACATGAGAGGTAAGTACACTCTGCTAGACACCAAACAACAAAGACTGCACAAGATTGACTGTCCTGTGCTCCTACAGGTGGTATGCCCACTTTGACAGCAGAAAGCATATTTCTCCACGCAACATGTACAAAAGCCTATATACACAAATCCCACTCCACTCACTTAAAACTGCACAGTGCTTTGGAAACATACCTACTTGGCATGATAGTGGAGTCTAATTAACTGACAGAAAAATTAGTGGAAAGCTTGAATGTTTAAGCCTGACTGATTAAAAGCAATTAACAGCTGCAGATGCTCAGCAAGTGTGCAAGTCAGGTCACTGTTTTGCCTGAACATAGCTTGAAGTGCCTCGTTTTGATTAGTCAAGTTTACAGATCAGATCAGTTTTGAATTAGCTAATTATAAGCCTTTCATCTGTCAATAGGACCTGTAGGCTCATAGTCAAGGTGTCTTTGTGCTGAATTTCTCTCTGCATTATTATCAGGACTTAAAGTAGAAAAAATGCCAATCCTTCCAGGAATACAGTTAAGTAGAGCACATAACAAAAAGGAAGACGACTAGCTCTTACGCAAGCCTATGTATCTAAGGTGTATAGTTTTATTAGCATAAGGAAATACCAGAAACTGACTTCAGTACATAGCCTTGGTCAAAACAGTGCAATTGCTAGATTTTTGTAAAAGGTTTAGGAGCACATATAACAAAAGAACAATGTTCAGTAACAACCCATGCCATCTCTGCAATAAGATCATAACACAATGCTCTGAGATAAGAGATGCTCTCACTTGAGGAAATAACTGTCTTGCAATTGTAATACATTGAACTTAGTCTCTTCAGAGTTCCAGCTCAGTCTGGGAGAAACAAACAATTATGTGACATGTTGTAATAGAATTACTGTTAAGCAACATCAAGGTAATGATTTACTCTTTTTAGTAAGGTTGTCACAAGATTAGAGACTAATAATTTAAGCCTCTACTGCTTGGTTGCAGGAACTAGCTCTCAAGGTTAACTACACTCTGGTTTGAATGCCAACCTCGGCACTTGGATGCATGCAAGCAACTTCTGCTGAAATTAAGGGGAACTAGATAGACTGAGGTGAAATTTGTAAGGATGTAGCATTTAAACCAAAACTTTTTACTTTACAGAAGAGTTTTAACAAGTTTTACAAATACACCAATAGAGAGATTGTCCCTCACTCATGTCAGAATGTTAAGAAGTATGGTAAGTCTTGTAAAATAATGTAAGAGAGCTAATAAAACATGAGATGAAGGACCGCTTCAAAGAGATTTTAACATGGAATAAGATTTACATGCAGACATCGAAAGGTAATCACAGATCAAATCTAGTTTCTACTGCTATAGGTTCAACAGGGTATAATCCCAAAAATCATAGTTCATGAGACATTTAAACTCAAAATAAGTTTTTTCCCCACCTCAACAGACTACCATTTATTTAATAGGAAAATATGCAAATAATTATAAAAATTACTGTTTCCAGCATGATGATTAATGTCTATCACTACAGTAGCTGAAGTTAAAAATAGAAGAGAGAAACAAAGCTTCCGACCAAACCACTTTTTTTTTCCTTGTCTTACAAGCCATATTTCACCAGACAAGACCGAGGTATTCACAAAATTATCTACTTCCGCCTCTCTTCTTCCTTTTTCTTACTAAGCAGTTATTACATGAAAAATGAAAACTAGTAACCCACACTTTTACACTTACTGAATCTGTTTCAGGATCTGAGATGCTGCCCTGAAGTGCTGCATAAATAAAGATAACAACATCTCAGTGACTGATTTCAGCAGAGTAAAGCTCTCCTGGCAAGGAAGAAGCTTGTCTGGAACTGAACATGAAAGTGGAAACTGACATGTTAAGTAAGATTTCCCTCCTCCAAGGGTTCTTGGTTTTTATTTTGCATATCTTTAAATTAGAAACTCAATGCTAATACAAGGTGAAGCTGGAGTTATTTAAAGTCATCTCAATTTAAAAACAGTTAGAATTAAGTCTTGCTTTTGTTTAAGGATTAATTATTAAATTGCACAGCACAGGTTCATGGTTCATCTAAATAAGAAGACTGCCAGCTAAACTAGACCTGACCTTATTTCCACCTGTTAAAGCTGAATAACACCAAAAGATGCAGTTCAGCTGGCAGTTCCAGGTTGGCTAACCTGAACAATGAAAAAGTACATTTACACTCAGTAGCAATGGAGTTCAGGTCACTGAAGCCCAGTCTAAATTCATATTCTTGTCCTAATAGAGAGAAAACCCATACATGCAGACTACATTTCCATCACCCAGTATGGGGAGAGGAGGGGATGGTTGAGCATATAAGTACTAAACCTAGTAATCCTAAATCTTCCTACTTCCTTCTACTATTCTCTCTCCCCTTGTTGATTTGGATATGCTTCAAACTCCTGAGAAATCTTTTGCTTTTAGTCATGTCTCTGTTATGCATAAATCACCTTTCACGATGAGCCTTGCAGCACACTTCCCATCATCTCTCTTCCTCTAGTCAACACTTAGACGAAAATCTCCGAGGCAGCAGCAATTCCAGACATGCATACTGGTGCCACTGGACTCTCCCTTTTCTTTCCAAGTACTGCCAGAAGCAAGAATGGGGAATATCATTCCAAACTCTAAAATGCATATTGTTTTTCTACAGCAAGTTGGGACTAATGATTTAACTGGAACTTGGTAGCCACTGTTACGTCAGGGTGCTGGAAATTTACAAATTAGTTGTAAGACAGGAGATGAACTGTAACATAAAATACTAATAGACAATACTAAGAACTGGGTCCTTTAGTAAATTTCTGATCTACATATTGCAGCTCCTCCTCTGCTCTATGTGTGAGCAGCCACTGTCTAGGAGCACAAGTCAGTCAATGTGGGATTTCTTTTTTTAAACTCACTAAAACTATACTGAAATTGATAGTGCCTGAATTCTAGCATTGTTGCAGTATTGCTTCATCTATGCAAAAAGCATACTGCTGTATTGCTGCACAGCACAGTTAATAATTGGCAAGATAATTAGTTGATCCACCTCCAGTCTTTCTGTCATGCCATCGAATTTTGATAAAGAAAGGAGAAAACAAACAAAAAACCCCATCTCAGCCTGAAGACTCAGGCCACAGACTGTTACCACTCTCATAGGTATGCTGAAAACAGTAAAAAGACAGCAATACAGTTATTGGATAGGGGGAAGGGAGGAAGAGAAGGTAAACAAACAAAAGAAAGGTGAACACACTTAAGAAAGGATGACTACACCCTGACACCATGAGTCTCAACCCACATGACAAAAGGCAGCTGCTCCAGTCTGTGAGTTATCTCTTGTACAGGGCAAAAATTATGCTTTATCTATACAGAAACTTGTAACTGAATTCAAACTCTGAGAACTGAAATAATCTGATGAACGTTCAACTCTGCAAAAGTGTCCAGAGCCTTGGAAAGGCATCCTTATTGATCACATGTAAGTAGTACTGAATGTTGCCAACTACTAAATTTGAGCCTTGCTTCTTTTAAGGCTCCAGCTACTATGCTGACAGATTTCAGTTTCTGGGTTTTTAAAACAGCATGTTATTCTTCCAATTAGAGGAAAGGCTTAAGACATACAGTACAGGTACGCAAAGAAAGTGAATTATAAACACTTGCTTAAAAGACATACAACTCCCTCTTCTTGGGGACCTCATTCATGACCTTTGCATATTTGTGTGGCGTTCCTGCCAAAAAGAACACAATTCTAAAATTTCAGGTTTTTGGTGCTCACAAAAACATTAAATATTACTCAGCATGGCCACCAGATTTAAAAAAAAAAAAATTAAGGCTGATACTTTGCTCAGTTGTTGCTCCCATATGAGTTTTGATGGAAATTCCATTTTCATTTTTTGAAGAAACCATCCAGAATTAAAGATTTCCTGTTTGAAGAGCCCTTACAGGTAAGTTTATTATTAAAGGCATAAATCTGAGTTTCTCCTAGTACTCTCATTTATGGCAAAGCTGAAGGGATAATGAAATAAAAGCCTTGGTTAAACATGTTTGGTAACTTTCCTGTTTGGGGGTTGTAATATACACCCTGCACTGAAACAATCAAGAATATCAGTGAGGTGTTTTACAGTGATACATGCAAGTCATTTGTGCGTGCATTCATCAAGAAGAGATGATATTGTACACATAACCAAAGTTTAGTTGCAATGTCTACTACATCAAGCAACAACAATCATAATCTGTTTATATAGGCCATTCTAAAGTTTTTGTAAAGTGATCTCAAATCTATGTGCAGATATTAAGTTTCCTAAATGTTCCATGAAAGAGTGAAAGCCACTTCCATGCTGTAAAAGTCTCCTTAGGCACCTAAATCCGTTTGGAATTACCACAGTCATCCTTAAGTGCTCACACAATACAATTTACAGTTTCACCACCTACATACTATAAAGAACAGAACCCAAAACTCCTGTCTTCCTGCCCTAACATATCCAAGGAAATGGTCTACAATGACAAAAAAAACCTGATGTTTTTATAAGTTACAGTAGAGTGGTTGCATTTAACTATGGAAAAAGTGTTTACCTTTTAAAAATGTAAGAATACAAAGCTAGCTTGAACTGGGAAGTTCCCTCTGACAAATTAACACTAGAAGAGCAGAGGAAGGAATTAAAGACATATGCATTCCCTGGAAGACAGAACAGACCTAATGATTCAAATGTACCTACTGTTCCATTAGGACAGAAGCGGTCCTGATTATACATGATTAATGATGCACAGTTAGTCAGTCAATGTTATAACTTAGCGTAAATAAAATAAAAATCCAGAAAGCTTTAACCATAAGCAGTTAAACAGTGAGAATTTTCAAACATAAGGAGGATGAAAACAGGAGTTCCCTAACCTTCTTGGAGTGTTATCTGTGGCCTTTCCAGAAAGATAAATTTGTAATGAAGCAAAGGTCTGCTTTCCCTACCTCTGGGCACCCACAGATATTAAGATTAATCCAGCAACAAAATTCAGCAAGCAGCTATTCCTAAACTTAGACAAAGATTTGCTTATTTCACATCTTCTATCTAGCTCAGCTCTTTACAACCATTTTAGGAGATCCAGAATGTCCACTTACCATGAAGCTAAGATTTGCCAGAACTACTTTAGAGAGAGCCCTAGCTACAGATTAGGTGTCCCTGAATTAGTCTGGTTAAACCAGCCTGTGACTGGGGCAGGAAGATACAACAGGACTTCTTACAACAGGCATGCAAGCTATTCTCTCCTAAAACCAAAGTTAGCAGGAGCTGAAGACCTAAGTATTGCCAAGGTCTGATTTCTGAATAATTGTAATTCCTTCTCTGCACTGTATATCAACTTTAAATACCTTTCTGCCAAAGATAGTCACATATGAATAACCACTGCAATGCTACCACTTTGGAAGAGATAAGAACTTGGTCATTACTGGAAATGAGCTGGCATGCAAGTAAAATAAATACATTATTTCCATTATGCTGGGATAGGGGGAGAACAACATTTTGGTTTGTTTCCATAGGAAGTCATGTCTCTGCATTCTCCTCTATTGCCCTGTTTAAAATTCATCCCTTACCTCGGGAAAAAAAGTTTTCAAATTCCTGCACATGTTAAATGAAATGCAGACTCTTCAACCCCCTTTCTTTTTAACAAAGCAATAAGAAATTCAGCATAGTTTATGGAGAAGAGGCAAGATTGAAAAAAAACCTTCAAACAGGTCTTGGAGAAATTCTGTGGAGACTGCACACTGCTCTTAAAAAGCACAGTGTACAGAGCATTCTGTTATATGCTCTAGTCTAGTCATCTATCTTAAGCAAGCAATCTGATGATACATATGCTTGTAATATATAGCATCATAAATAATTCCTTAAAGTTTCCAGCAATACACAGTGTAGTTACACTGATCAAAACTTCAGTGCCTTCAATTCTTTCCTCAACACATCGCAAAAGGCATAACTTGTCTAGACATTCTAGCATCAGATGAGTAGAAGAGGTGTTGATTAACAAGCAAGTTAGCAATGGCCGTAATTATTAGAGGAATGGACAGTGACATACGTACATGTGACAATAGTATAAGAAAATGCACATTCCATTTCGTATTGTATTTACAGAAATATATTGCATCTCTCATATTACCTTTGAGGCTGCCTTAAGTACCTCTGTTTTCCAGACTCCCAGCTCCCTTCCAGACACTGTTTGTTCCACTACAGTACAGGTTCAAAAGCATCTGTGAAGCAATGTTATCAGGAAATGCCTTCATGGAATATGTTTACGTTAAAAAAAGGCCAGCAGCTTAGCTACTCAAGAGAGGAATAGCCATCTAGGACGTTATTTTCTCTCCTCCCTCAGAAATCCCCATCAGAAGACAAAATGCATTGTGGAAGAATCATTGTATCAACCAATACTTTCAAATCTAAACAAAACCAATTTACTCTGGAAGTCCCCTGGTAACTGTTATGAGTCCTCACCGTTGTTTACAGGGCTATCCATCAACTCTGCTGAGAGTCTGAGCTCGTATGAACTTTCCTGCAAGGTCCAACAGAAGTAGCAAGCCAAGATCCTGATCCTACAGTAATACAAACTAACAGTTTTACAAATAATAGGGTTATTTACATCTGCAAGTACTTTTAAGATCAGGGCTTAAGCCAGCAACAATTAATTGACACAATACTTGCAAGGCTGCACATTCCAAACAACTTACGAAACTGCTGGATAATCTGACGAAAGCCTAAGTTACCCATTGTCTAACATCTCATGCCAAACAGACTGGAAGATATACCAACACTAAGTCAATGTCTTCAAGTTAAAACACATACCCCTCTATTACTGCAATCTTACCATATCGTAACACATAACAATAAATGTACTAACAATGTAAGAGCTACGGGGCGAAGAGCAAGGAATGTAACCACCAGGGTTTGAGTGTCAAAAGCACTTTTCCTACAGTTAAAATGACAAATATGTATGTGCCCTTTGGTCATGCATGTTTGTGTTTTAATGTTGTAAAGAGTAAGTTAACAGTTCTTAATGTATTTCCATTTCTACTTAGTATTCATTACCAAAGTGGCTGCCATGTTTGGTTTTCTATCAAAGGAGACTGCTCCATGTCCACTTAAGTAAGACACTGCAGGAGGAGACTTTTCACACTCCCTGGTTTGTTTGGGGGTTTTTTGGTAGGCTAAGTTTTCTAACAACAAAATTAGATTGGAAGTCTGGTCTTAAAAGTACAGGGGGTTTGTCTGCCTGTGGGAGCTTACAGATGCACAGTCAACTGATCAGATTGGCCTCAAACACAGGAATTCTCACTCAGACAGCCCGGCCTGGGGTGCCTGCAGGAATTTATCTTGGTGTATTCATTTTTACTGGCTTGAAAACTTTAAACCTTTTCCAGAACTGGTGTCTCTTTATCTCCCTCCTTTATAATTTCAAAAAAAGCTCTTTATTTTCTGGATGTTTTAGCATGGAGTTTGTCATGTTTTGTAGAGAAGTTTATGGAGAGCTGGGAAATATTAAACCAAAAAAATTGCAAACAGGAAACAGCACTTAACCCACCACTAAGCTGACCCAGTACTGACTCCACAGTAATGGAATATTGGCAAGGGGTATATTTTAATCAGCTCTCTTGCAACAGCAAGATGGGTCCAAAATACAGTAACAAGAAGGGAAAGAAACATGTTATGCCTAAAAACAGACAGCAAGTTAATTCTACTTTTGTCTGTAGCTTGAAAGAAGTATGTGAATGAAATAAACTGCAGAGGCTTCAGCTCTACATTTCCTGTACAAATACAACTAAAAATAAACAGAAGAGGTGTATAATTATACAGATCGGCATTTGTTTCATAACCCCCAAGACACTAAGAGCAGAGTGAAAGTGGAAATTGGCTTTTCACAGCAGGAAACACACCAGTTTACTGCAACTAATTTCACACAGGAAAATAAAGTCCTGCCTGCTCACCAGCCAGCCAGAGTGCAGATACCAGCAGGAGAGGCTCTTCGACATCTGCTCAGCCAAGACTGCTTCACCTGTAATGCTGAAGTTAGACAAGGTACAAGGCCAGTTCAGTCCCACTACTGACCTGTTCTTTGCTAGCATCTTCAAGACCCAAGAAAAGGGGTCTTCGCAAACAGAATGGTGGGAAGGGCAACATTTCTCCACCTTCTCAATTCATTCTGGAAGGCAGTATCCTTAAGCTGCTACCAGTTTGCACTGGTCACTCGTGGGATAAAAGTTGACAAATCAAATAAACATGTCAGGTGTCCTTGCCCTCTACTGATACAAGCAGCACAGTACATAGCTTGCACAGAGCCTCTACCTGTAGATGAATGGGAACTTCAAACCTAGACAGAAATGACAGGGTGACCCAAGTAAGTATGAGGGGGCTTCCAAGACTGAAGGGGCTTGAAGTTGATAACACTAAAGAAAATGCTGTTGAAAATGCCTTTGTACTCTGTATTTCATCTCTAAGAAGTCCTGCCTCATCCTTTAACATATATTACCGCTGGAAACGTGCTAGGAAATTACTCCTGATGCTTATAACTTAACACCAAAGCCACAGCTCAGCATAAGCGGGGAAACAGCACAGCTCTTTGACCTTCTCCTTCCCGAAGGAAAGCACCTACACTTCTTTCCTTCCCTTTCCTTCTCACACGGTCAGACTGACGCTGCCGAACTAACTCCGTCCCACCTTCCACCTGCAGGCGACCAAAGCAGCACCGGACCGAAGGCATCAACACACGGGACGGGGAGACGCGAGGCGCCTTCCCCCCGTTTCCCTCACAGCGGCAGGAACCGCGCCTTCCCCAGCGCCGCGGCGAGGGCTCCCTACACGCTCCCAGAGACGCGCAGCTGCCGAGGGACGCAGACCGAGGCCGGCGAAGCCTCCAGAACTCCTCGCGAGGGAAACCGGCCGCTCCCGAACGCCTCAACGCCAGGCGGCGGCTCCGGCAGCCGCCCGACCCCGCGCCTTTCCCCCGCCGAGGCCGCACGCCCTGACGCCCGGCACGAGGGCTCTCCCGCGGGGCGGCAGTGGCGGTTCTCGAGCCTCCCGGTGACTCACCCGAGGAGTTTCCCGGCGCCCTCCGGCACCGCGCTGAGGCAGCAAAGCGGCGGGAAGGGGGGGGGGAGGAAGGGAGACGCGGACACGCGCGACGCCCCTTCCCGCCCTCCCCCCAGCCACCGTTCGCCGCCACGGGCGCCCCGCCGGGGCGCGGGGCCGGGGGGGGGGGGGGAAGGGGAGCACGGGAGGCGGTGGGGGGCTCGCGCGCGGACCGGTAGCTGGGGGGGTGGGGGAGCGGGAACGCGTCCGCCCGGCCCCGTGAGGAGGGCGCCGTGAGGGGAGGGCGCTTACCTCAGGCGCAGCTTGGCTCAGCTCCGCGGGCGGCAGCTGCCGCGCCGGCCGCTCATCCCCGCTCCACGGCCCGGCCCCGCAGCGGTCACCGCGCCCAGCGCCCGCCCCTTCCTTCACCTGCCGGGACGCACCCGCCTCCCTCCCTCCGAGCCCGTCGCCGGTGAGAGCTGCCGGCGGGCCGAGCAGCGCCGTCCCTCCTCAGCCTGCCGTAGGGGCGGAGGCCGCCGAGGGAGGGCTGGGCGGGGAGGGGAGGGGGGCGGGCTGTACAACGCCGTGCCGAAGCACTGGCCGTGTGTGCCTGAGGGGCTGCCTTGACCTGGCAGGGTCCGGTTTAAAAGCGCTAGCCACCGCCCGGCTCTGTCGGGGCCGTGTGTGCGCTGGAAACTCTCGGTCGTCTCACGAGCCGTGTTGGCGGCGGCTGCCGCCTCGGGTCTGTCAAGTGCAGGGATAAAAGTCGGGGAGCCCCGGAGGACGTGACTTGGTAGGGTCGGGTTTTACCTGACTGACACCACAGGTCCCTGCCTGGAAGTACGCGGGGGTAGGGATAAAGCAGGTCGTAACACACCTGAACGTGGCGAAGGTCGTTTGCGAGTGTCCTGTGTCCATGGGGAAGTAGGTCTGGGGGGACTGCAGCAGGGTGGCCGGCTCCGGGCTGGGGAAGGCACAGCGGTGGGTTGCAGCCTGGCTGGTGTGGATGCAGGCTGGCTCTCCGTGAAGCAGCTGGAGTGCCTCAACGCCCTGCTTCTGTTACCGGGAGCGCTGCAGAGTTAGTCTGGGTCCGAAACACCCTAGGGCCCCACCAGCCATGCTGGCTGAACACAGAGATGCTGGGTTGCCTCTGCACTCAACTCATGCTTTATCCAGGTTTTCCCCATACGCAGGGCAGCTAGACTCCATTACTCTGAAGCTTACCTGTACCCCCAAGAGATGTTACACGGTTGGAAAGGTATTTTTAAGTGCTCTAAAAGGTGACTTCTAAAATTTGGTAAGACGAAGTTTACTTCATTCACTTCATTCTCACGTGTTAAGTGTTAAAAGATATGCTTTTATTTCACTCAGTATTTCGGATTCTCTTGGGCTTTTGTTTGTTTCTCCACTTGCCTTTTATTACTTCCCAGACTTCTTTTTCTAACTAAAAATAAAGGTGTTTTTTCTTTTTTAAATAAGATGAGCAGAAAATTGAAAAATCAAAATTATGTTTAAAAATATCTGGAAGCAAAATATGAAAAAAAATCTATCAAAAAGCTACTTTAAAATGCTCAGCAACTTAGAATGCATTTTTTCGTCTTGTAAAAATTATATACAAAGTAGTATTACTGCTATGAGAGTACTGCTATGAGAGGTACAAAGTGGTCAGTTTTAACTCCATTTACTTTTATAACAAGAATGTAACTGAAAAAGAGCACTTAATAAAGCAATATTCCCAAAACACTGATCTTTGCATAAATCTATAGATTTATTTGAATAAAGAGCAGCAGATTCCTTTGGTGTTTAGTCAGCTAATACTTCAGTTTAGTTTTAAAGCCTTTAACCTTTACAATGGTATTAGAGTAGTTTCTGTGGTCAGAAAATAAGGTGGTGTGATATTTCCTGTGAATACCATTCATTAGTATTTTTCTTTGTCACTCACAGAAATTTGCAGGATGAAGTAGCGAAGAGAATCCCTTTTCTGAATACAACAGAGAGAGTGCTTGGTCTGTGAAATGAAGCCCTATGTTTTTAGTACAACAGAGACTAGCAAAAGCTGGTTAGGAAATGGGGTTCAGTGATGATCTTCGATTGATCTATAACATGCATACAGCACTGTTAACACCTACTATTGGATTTGAAGGAGCCTTTATGTAAAGAAAAAGATCATTTCTGAGTACAAGGGAGTAATTGCCCTGGCAGAGTCTAAGGAAAATGAAGTTTCTTAAACTTTCCTGCAGTGTGTATCTCAGTTGCAGCCAGCCACAGCCTCTACCCTGGCCTTAGCTTTCTGTTGCACAAAGACTGCCAGCTGTGTACAGCTGTGGGCAGGCTGTGTAACGCTAATAAGTCCCATATGAAGACCACAAGCAGGAGAGCTGTTTGTATGTAGCACTTCCACTGATTTCGGTGCGAGTTCTGTGGCAGAACGTCCTGACTTTGTTGGTGGAAATTACAGCATTTATTTTCCTGCCTGATTAAACCCAGAACTTTCAGTCTCCAGAGAAGACAGATTAGTGCACTGACAGCATTAAGCTGAAGCAGGTGTGGGGAACCTTTGTTTTGTTGGCTGAATGTGCCCTGTGACTTCATTTTATAGGGTACAGCCCATGATTAAAATTAGTGTGTGTGTTATTACTGGATAGCGGAGCATGTTAATGTGTGGTCTGCCAAGTGTGCTGGAAAGGCGTATGTGGTCCTTAGCAAGGAAAATGTTCCCCACCCCCAAACTGAAGGCTAAACTGACAAGCCTTTGTACAAACTGTATTACAGGGTAACAGGCCCTTCTCCATCTCTCTTCTGAGTTGAGTTTTCCTTTTGTACAAGCTAAGCTTTCTGGGTGACCTAAATTGTGTGCAGTGTTCCAGCTGAGAGGACTCGAACACTTGCTTGTTCCTCCTGGAAACACTGTGCCCAGTACCTTTTAGGATCACACTTGTGTAACGTCAGGAAATCATAGTTAATTTATGAGCTTGCTCTTTCTCAGTTGTCTCAAACTGATGAACTCATTACTTGTATCTAAAGCTTTTACCAGCTCGCAACTGTATTATATACACTGTTGAACTTCCATTGTTCTAGTCATTGATGCCACCCAGTTATTTTGAATTGCAATTATCTTCTGTAGTGAGGAAACACCCCAACTTCATTTTACCTGTAACTATAACATTACCTTCATCTAAAAAATCCATGCTCTTTTCAAAGAGAATGGTCAGACTAGTCTGGCATGGTCTACTTTGAGGAAAAAAATTCCATTTTATCCCATTTATCTCTACATCCTTAATTTTTTTCTTTCTTCAAATTTGCATGTAACAAATCAGATTGAAGGGACTATAGCTGTGATGCTGCTTTCACCTCCATTCCTCTTAAATACAGAATTTGCATAAGCCTTATTATGTGATTTTTAGCTGGACTTGATTCCCAACCTAACAGTCTTATGAAAATACTTGTTTGTGATTTCATTAGCCAGCTTACCCAGAATTCTGAGAAAGATACTGTCCCTTGCTTCATTGTGGCCCTGCTTCCTCTTTCCTTGTTCTCTCTTTTTTTTTTAATGTGCCCACAAACCCTTGACCTATCTGTTAGAATTGTCTTTGCATGTCTAATTTAACTTGACTTTTGGCAAGTCTCATTTCCTGGCCTCAAGACATGGTTTACCTTTGCCAATCAGTCTTTCTTTCTGTTTCTTGCAGAGTCTCTGCTTATACCCAATTTCCCATTTGTGATGGCTCGCTACACACTTTGAGCTCCAGCTGCTCTGTAAAAGTTTCTTTCCATGTTTTTTATGCAGGCATGTGGCACAGAAGTTGTAAAAAGCCCCATGTAACCTGTCTGCGGCAAACTGAGCATCATCCAAAATGCAAACCCGGGGTGGGGGTAAGAGTGGGGTGGAAGGGTTGGTTGTTTTTTTGTTTTGTTTATTTGTAATTCTATCAATTACCCTGTAAAACATCTGCTAAAACATGCTCAGTCCCAAGGAACAGAAGCATTTGTGCCAAATTTCAAGTACTTGTGTTCTGCTTGAAAAGCATCAGAGAATTGTATAACTACAAAAATACAGAAGTGCCACGTTAAAAGCTGGTACTGTGATACTAACAGGATTTCCGACTATGGGATTCAGGACTGAGTTACCTATTTGAATATGCAACACACCTAATGCTTTAAATATACTCAGGTATTTCTCAATCTATTGTTCTACTGCAGAATCACAGCCAGTTTTGATTTTGCTTGCTGTTCTTCCTTTTAGCTCTTATCCCAATCTGAGAATGCAGGCTGAAAGCTCATGAGTTTGGCTCCAGAGACACTATCACAAGGGGCCCTAATGGGGGCCTCTCAGTAACAGTGCAGTACACATAAATAACATTTGCTCCAAGAGGTACGAGGACTCCAATTGTTCTCCCCAAAAGGCACGCATTGAAATGACAATATATTTAGGTGCAAAGAGGGTACTTATCTTTGTTAGTTCAAAGTGCCAGAAAAACATGAAAAACACTTAAATTCCCAAGACAAAGATATCTAAAAAAGAGCAAACGTTTTCATTAGTGATATACTCTGTTGTGTTTATAGGACTCTTACCAAGCCTTTGGTAAAAATACAACCTCTATTTTGGCTTTTTTGTTGTTGTTGTTTTTTAATGCTGACAAATATTGCAATTAATTTAAGTTACATAACGTATTCCAGGGCCCAACTGTATCCCTGCTGAGAAAGAACAATTCATTATGGATGGAGGAAGTATGCCAGAAAAAGCAAGGCTTCGTGAAGGCATTTTGCCTATTTCTGTCATGATTTCCGGCTGAAGCTTTAAGGAAATAAACTGACTAATACTTCTCCAACATATTTGGCTGACAGCTAGTACATCGCTCCTTGTCTTCAATATTACAGTCTTGCTGATGTGCAGGACAAGAGGAAAGTGGTCTGCCTGCGGTCATTACTGTTGCTGGCAACACAAATTACTCCCTTTCTTTTTTGCTGCACCGCATTTCCAATCAAATTGCATCGTTCCCTCTACAGAAAACAACAATCTCTTCTCCCTGGTTTTCAGTGTGTTTGTGTTGAAGCAGCTATAATTTGGGTTTGGCATCTACATTACTGAGTTCTGTCATGGGAGACTCAGGGACGTCCATTTGACTAACATGTTTTGCAATTGCATTAAACATCTAGGAAGACCATGAAAAGTATTTGAAAAACAAGGATTCATAAAAATTCCAGGAAAGTAATCTGTTACCTACCTGGTCTTCAGAGGAAATAACCACACTCTGGATAGCTGGGATTTTCAGCCTACATGATTATACTTATTGAGGAGAAGGCCATTATTGAGACAAGAAGAATGCATTTTCCTTAACTCGCCTGTTCTTATTAGCAGAAAGTATGAAAGTATGACCTCATCTGCTAACCTGTGTTCTCATAAGACAGATGAGAAACATCAGTTTCCATCGTATGTTCCAAAAGAATATTTCCTTACAATCCAAAATGCAGTAATCAGTTTCACACTAAGCACATAAATAAGAATGATAGTAAACACCAAATTTATAGCAACAGTGCAACTTGTCTCCAGATAGAGTGCTCTTTTTTTCACTTTTGAAACCAAGTAAATGAAATCTAGCTATAGCTGCAGGGGCAGAGAATCCCAAATAACACACTGCTAAACCTCTGACATACGATTCGTGATTTGAGTGCACCACACTGTCATCTCCTCCTACTCTTTCCAGCCTCTTACAGCAAACTGCACAGTAACGGAAATCATCAGAACAATTCCAGTCTGCTGCTAGTGAGTAAAATTATTTTCACCTTGTCAAAATGATATATCTTACATGGTTGTGAAGTTTCCAGCAGGAAATTACTACGCAGGTAACTACAGCCTTTTTATGATGGCTTCACACCAAGAAGAGTGAAGGGCAAGACAAAATCCAGCACAGAAACACAACCTTTCAGGGCTGTTCAGCTCCAGACATACTTATGAAGGCATGAACACCAGAAAACTTGGCGGCTAAGGGTTTCAATATCATGTAGGAGGATTTAGGTATGAAATCATCATTAGAAGAATGGGAAAGCAGGCATCTCTCAGGAGCAGGGCTGATTTTGGGCACAACGAAAGGAGGGAGCAGCCGAGGGTTGAAGGCAGCAGTAGCATCAAAACCCTTCTAGTGTGAGGAAGTGTGGAGCTCTTGCCTACGTCTGCCTGGAAGAGAAAGCTGAAGTTGCTGGTGTGGGTGGCAAGTATTGCTAGGGAAACCAGGGCAGTTTCCAGCTTTGCTCCCTAACAACAGGACACTGAGTCGCCCTTATTCTGCCCTTTGACTGTGCTGACATCCTTATGCCCTTTCTCAAATCTTTCTTCATATGTGGCTATGTTTGCTCTGTTTCTCCCATAGTTATCTTTAAATCCTTGTTAGACAGCATGAAGACTATTTAACTCTCTTAACTACTGCTTTGAGCTTATTTCTGGCAGGAATCCTCACCAGCAAGAATCATCCTTTTGCACTGAGCAAAACCGTAGCAGAGTTTTTATTGCTTATTCATCCTGCAAGGATGTAGAATCTATTACAGCATCCTTTAAAAACTGATGCATACCCAAATGAAGAAAATAATACATTAAAAAAGCTTAAAAGCATAATAAAATAGGCCAGAACTGTTGTTTAAGAGCAACTCGCAAAAAGTATAAAAACTGACAGTAAATCCTTTTTCAAATGCATCAAGAGCAGGAAGCATACCAGAGAATCAGTAGAGTCAATATGTGATTAAGGTTTAAAGGTACCCTCAGAGAAGATAAGATCATAGCAGAGCATTACAGAAAAGCTGAATAAATGTCTTACTTCTCTAAAAGAGTTAGGAAAGTTTCCATGCAAGACCCTTTCTTTATGGGAGAGTTATTAGAGAATCTGTGACAAATTGAAGGATCAGTAGGAAAAGCTATAGTTTAAATGAACTACATAATCACCAGAACAAGACTGTATTCTCCCAGGAGTTCTAAGTGAATATAGTTCAAACTACGGTGTATAACATCTTGCTTAAAACCAGCATTTTATCTAAGAAGAGAAAGGTAATAAATGCGATCATGATTTTTTTCTAATGGTACCAATGGTACCCTGCATCTGGACCAGGGTGAATTAATAAAGAGTATAATAAAAGAATTAGGAGAGGCAATAAAGATAATGTGTTAAGGAGGAGTCAGCATAGCTCTTAGAAAGAGGACTTATGCCTCACAAGTAAATCTGTTGCAGTTCCCTAAAGGAGTCACTAGGCATGTGAAAAGGGAGATGCAGCTGATACAGCCTCTACAGATTTCTAAAACAACCTCAGTGCAATTACTCATCAAAGACTTTTCAAGAAGCTGAGCACCAATGGCAAAAAAATTGGCTAGAAGATGGGAAAAAGAAGGCAGGAGTTACACAGAGAGTTTTCACAGTGAGGAAAGACATTTTCCTTCCTTGGGAACTGGCATGGAAATAAAGCTGTTCAACATAGTCATACACGATATGATAAAAGTACTGTACTGCAAAATTTACTGTGAGAAGGGAGGTGATAAAATGTGCTGATATCAAGTTATTTGGGGTAGTAAAGATAAGTGCTGAGTGTAAGGAAGGACCTAATAATACTGAGCAACAGAGCAAGCTGAAATGGAGTGCAAATCATTGCGAAAATTTTCCTAACTTAGCATATAAAATGATGGGCCCTGAGCTGGTTATTACCACGGAGGAATGAGCACTTGGGCTGTAATAGTTCCAAAAAGTTGGCAGTTCAATGCTTAGCAAGAGTAAAACTGCAAACAGAACATTAGCAATTATTAGCAAGGGAACCAAGAACAAATTGGAGAACAGCCTTATGCCATAGTGTAAATCCATCAAGCCTCACAGGCTGGAAACAGTGTGCAGTTCTAGTTCCCCCATTCCAAGAAGGATACAAATACCACAAAAGGTGGTAGTTGTGCAGTTAGGCTGTAGATCTTCTTGCCTCAGGATGCTGTGGATTCTAGGAGTTCAGATGGGTTTCAAGTGAGCCTGGGCAAACCTAAAGCAGCAAAACCCATCATCATTTGTTAAAAAAATATACCACTTCTCCCTCCAGAAATTTCACTCCTTTCTAAGTGTTGGAAAAAAACCCCACTGGGCTAGACAGACCTTTCATACAACCAGTACAAAATGTCCTTACATTATCACCACTGCTCTCAAAATATATTATATAAATTGTTCCCTTGTCACTGTGAGAGTGCCTCAGCTGATATTTCTGCAGCCAGCTGATAAACTGTACCAGCAGATTGGTTCTTAACACCTGAGCCATCATGTCGTATTTCATCAGGCTCAATCCATTGCCTGCTACATTCAGCGTGAATTTTGCTGGGACTTTCTGTAAGATCCAGCTGAAGCTAGTACAAACAGTAAAGGCTCTGCAGAGGTAGCACCTCTGAATTTTTTCATCCTTTTAATATACAGCTCCAATTCTTAAATTAGAAATATCTGTGGACTGGATATGATAATTGAATTATTGTGACATAGCAGTGCTATCAGGATGAGAAAGTTCTATACTCAGAATTACACAGAAAATTGCCTCGCCCTTCAGAAAGGTGGTGGAGAGGACAGCTATGTCTCAAAAGGGCACAGACAATGAAAAGGAAGCTGAAAGCTCCTTAGAAACCAAACCTAACAACCAGAAGACCCGAAACAGTCTTGTGATTGTGACCGCTGTGGACATCTGTCCAACAACTGTGCCAAGAATTCAACTAATAAGTAAAAAACACAGCCAGAAAGGAACAAAGGAGTGTTGTCTCCTTGGGGAAGCTGTCTGGTACCCTGCAGTCTAGCTCTGAAGAGCACATACTCTGTGACAGACATAATACAGATGACTACAAACCCTGACACCCCACTTTAGATTGAAGAATGTATTTGAAATGCAGTGTTTTCAAGGCAAGTTTACACATCAAACTGTAACAGTCCTAATGAAATTATGTGAGCCTTCAACCAGGAATAAGGAAACAAGAAAGACGTGGGTTGGCATTTTCTATGACTCATCGCTTGAAGGCAATTTCACTATCCATAAATGAACATAACACTTTACAAGAGACAAAGTTATTTCAACAATAAATTATATCCATGCCCCTCATAGTCTTAAGGCAGAAACAGATATGATACAGGACGGATCACTATAAGCAAGCGCAGGAGATGCTGTGGAGTTATAGAACAGAGCTCATGCTAGGACCATGCATTGTGAAACACCACAATATGAAGTAACAATATAGGAGGAATTACACCAATCTGATCTTTGAAGCCTATCAGCCAACTCTGTTACAATATTTGTCTGCATACCGAGAACAGACAACAATAATGGTAAGAAAAAATAGTAGTCGCAAAGCATACAGGTACTTGAACAACTGACAGTCTGTAGGAAAACTTTAGAAAATATGTAGGCTACTGGACCCCTGGTGAAACAAGGTAACAAAAGTTTCAGTGCAGAAAAAATTGTCCTTGCCTGCAAGATTTCATTCCTACTGCCAAATATCTGAAGGGTTTGAGCTGTTCACATCTCAAACTAATTAGTAAACATTGCTCATTTTGTTTCTCCATAGTTTTTTTTTTAAATACAATTATTATTTCTGTTCTTGGTACAATAATAAGGGAGCTTGCTTATTTTTCCAAGCCCTACATTTTTCAAAATCGAGCCAACCACACATTTTCAATACGACATGAATTTTCCTTCACCTTGCTTTACATCACCAAGTGTTATGAAGCTTATTTTCTTACTGTTTGGAAAGCAATTTGAAATCTTTTCATGAAAGATATAATAGATCCAAGTAATTATTCATTAACTTCTGTCATCTCCATTCAATGCTAAATCTTCTCCAGTGCGTCAGGGCAGAGTTATCTGGTGACATATTGAACCACTTGGAAAAAGGAGGCATTTCTCCTATGTTTCTGTTCACACAAAACTCACTGATGCCACAAAATATTTCCAGTGATTTTTCCCTCCAGGAAAGCGGTGAGAGTTTTGCCTTGATCGGAACTGATGTGTCTGCAGAAGCAGAAAGACTCTCTGTCTCTGATGTGAGCAGACTGGTGCCTGAGAAAGTCTTTGTGATATCCTCTTTTATTGCAAAACATCACTTTACATTAGGAATAAAGGAGAGCAAAACTGATGTGACAGAAGCTGTTACTTATATTATAAGGGCCAATAATACGGTGTTACAACTTCTTGCTCACATTAATGTGCCTCCTTCATTTCAGGCCATGGGTGTACACGGCTAGGTATGCTAATACTCCCCCCTCCCTGTCCTCACTACTGCACATAAATGACTTGAGAGACTGAAGGTCTCAGTGACACGAAGGACAGAAAACTGCTGCTAAATTCTGCTTCTACAAATAGAGCATCTGAGCCGATGACATATCCTGCATAGGTTAAAAGTAAACGACACAAAGTATTCCCATTTTGTACCTGCAGCTACATGTTGACATGCAACCTAGAAATGTTAGCTTTTGAGCCAAACTAAGCACAATGTTAGCCTTAGACCTGTGTGAGTCCTGTATCAAACACAGCGGGTGAGATTCTGCTCCAGATCAAGATACAGAAATTTAAATGTCTATATGTGAGCTAGCTGGGTAATTTTCCTTTGCAGCCAGTGGAGTTCTAGGGCTTGATTATAGCTTTCCCATTGTTCACACATAAATGGCTAATGTTATTTAAGATGCCCTACAGTATCCGTGACATCTGCACAGGGAGGGTAGTAGCTATGACACAGGGCCTGCACCCCGGCAGCAGCAGCCAGGGGCCGGGTGATTTACCCAAGGCATCTAACGAGCCACGACGTGCCTCCGTTGAGGCAATGGTGTCCTGTCCCTGGTCAATATTTCCAAAGAGCTACTCAGCTTATCCAAACGCACCCTCCTGTGCTTCATCAAATTACTAGAGTGCATTCACTAGATTTTTATTGGTTATGAGGGAAGCTTTATTTGCAAATTAGATACCTCCACTCAGCTACGTCTTTTAAGGTATATTAATGTGACTCCCACTCAAAGGGCTTAATTCAGATACCCACATATTTGCATTTTATGCTATTTGAGATGCCTTAAGGTATCCTGAACTTTCACATGGAGCTGCCAGCTATGACATAGGAGCTCCGAGGCACCCGTGTCCTTGGAGCTGCAGCTAGAGACATGGCCCCGCAGCTCAGAGCACCTCAACGGCGCTCGGTGCTCATGTGTAGGCAACCAGAAGTTCCACATGTCTGTGTGCTCTCTCGCCTTTCCCCTCAACTACAAATCAATAGAGTTGATTTACAAGAATCACATCAAGCCTAGGTTCTGCTACTGTGCTGAAGGTATGGTGTGTTAGACATTTCCTCCCTTTTTTTTTTATTTCTGTGGTCTGTGCAAAAGGCCCCTCAACTGCATCCTCTACTGCCACAGTAGTCAGAGAAACTGAGATGAAGGTCATGTTCTCAGGGCCTAGCAGGTTCATGCAAACCCACACCCCGACCTCAAGGCTTTCTGGAACATCAAAGGCTTGGTTACCTCCTCGCTGAGGACATCTTCACCTTGTCATGAGATCAGTCAGTACACACAGCAGCACCCACAGGCAGCTCACTCACATGAATGCGTAACATACTAAATTCCTTGAACTTGAACGGACACTGCTTATCACCGAAATGTTTTTTCCTCACAGCTAAAACCCTACATACAGGTATGGAGGGTCTCAGCAAACAATTACCGAGCCCCTGTGTCTTCTGGGTTGCAGGTAACTCAGGTCCTGCTATGTGTGAGCGGCCTTTTTGCCAGGAAGCACGTTCATAAAACGATTATATTATAGCCTGCCAGAGAGAGGTTTTCATAACAGGTTTCCAGGGGGTGGGCAACTGCTAGAGTATGGCAGAAAACTATTAAAAGAGACTACAGTTATGAAGAAGTTGGGAAATTCTATACATGCATTAGGAAGAAAATAACCCTAGCTATTGTAGAAGGCCCATTAGTCAAAGGAAATGATAAAACTGTCCATAGCGGTTCAGAAAATGCAGAAGTACTTAAGGGTTTTAGTTTATATTTGGAGGAAGGGATATGATGTACCCACATCACATGAAGATGATGAACTGCAGTCAAATCAGCAAATAAGTCAGGTGACTGTAAAATGCAACTCTTGGAATAAATACTGTTACGTCAACTAGCCTGCATTATTTGCACCCAGGAACTGTAAGAAAGCAGGCTCTGGAGTACGTCTGGCCTACTGATATTTCGGGATATATTTTGGCATTAACAATATCAAATGCAGCTAGAGTGAAATTCCAAAAGACTGGAAGAGTGCAACTGTTGTGGCAACATTAAAAACACATAAACACATTGTGGGGGAGATCTATGCAAGAAAAGATTTAAGTTTGTCGATCTCAGGTAAAATAGTGGAAGAACAGATAAAGAATTCATTGAAAGCATAGGTATCTATTCAGTATTTCAAACTTGACATCCTGATACAAATATGGCATTATGAAATACAAATAACCCAAACAGTGCACAGATTCAGAACTAGCTGAACGATTTCAACATGTCCTCAGTGGGGATCATCATCAAATGGTATGTTTCTAGCAGGGTATTATGCTGGACAAACACTACTGAATATTTCCATCATTGACGTGGAAGTAAAAAGAAAAAAAAAACATGGACAAATTTGCAGATGACTCAAAGACGGAGTCCTAAATAAAAATGAGACCACAGTATTTATATTAGTGGTATGGACTACTAATACATACAGAAGGGAACAAACTAGCTAAGGAAGCAAATTTTCTTTCTGTTGATATTAGGAGATTAAGACCAGTTGCCTTTCTGGTAAGGATGCCTCAGGTAAGCACAAAATACACTACACTCTTCACTAACACCAATTATCATTTAAACAAATACAAGTTATTGCTAACCCACCTTTCTGACTGAGCACTGACATTTACATGACCTTGAAAACTCAGTGTAACTTCCCTAGAACATGTTTTCTTATCTGCTCTCCAGTATGTGTTATGCTTTGTGTGGCACGCGAGGCCTTGAGAAATTTCTCTGAGAATTTCCTTGCCTAAATCTAAATTTGTTACCACCTCCTAGGCAATTTGCTACAAATTCCTAGAGATTTCTCTAAACCAGATTAGGTGTCATGGAAACGACGTTTTCGCACCAGCTTGTCCTTTTCATCACCGTATCTGACTGTAATGCTTCCATCTGGTGAATGCTTTGCTAGTTGGCACAGTCACACAGCATCCCCACTTCTGGTGAGGGTACTGCACCACCGGCAAATAAACAGTCAAAAGGACACATCCTCTACTCCCTGCAAAGGCATCCTTTCTCCCAGATGGCAGATGGGCACCTGGTGCCTCTTGTTTGAAGACTGTGGCACGGGTTCAGTTTCTCCACCTCTGCTCCTTCAGGCTTCAGGTTCACCACCATTCGTTATGGTTTTTCATACAGATTTCAGCACAATTTGGTACACTTTATTCTTTTCCCCAGACCTTCTTATGTATTTTCACTCCAGTGCTCCATTACCTGTCTCTAAATTGTATTTTACATTTTTAAAGGACAGCTAGAAGTCAAAAGAAGAATTATTCATAAGTAGTCATCCTTCTTCAACCCTTACATAATTGATCACAGCTTTGATGAAGAGTATTTAATTTTCTTCCCTCTATGTTTTATATCCATGTGAAGATAACCCACTTAGAAATATCTTTCTTTTAGCCTACTTTTTAGTCTGCTTTGTACTCTGCTGTGTAGACTGTTTAATCTTTTCACTGGAATACATGTTTGCCAACACTGACAGCTACCTTAGAAATAATATATAAAATACTCTTTTATGCTGGTATTGCACAATAGAAGCCATCTCACAGCAGCATTAAGGAATTTTCATATTAAAAGTCATTAAAAAATACATGTGATCTAGAACATATAGGGTAAGAAATACAAACTCTACCACTAAGTAACATGGGGAAAATTGTGCCTTTTTCACTTGTAGACCCTATACAAGCAGTCCCCAGGACATATAAAGAGATGAGTTAGCAATGACATGTGCAAGCAGTAAGGGTGCTACAAAGTAATTTGATTTGCAGCATGGAGAATATATTTACAGAGACAATGTGCTACTGTGTTGAAATATCAGAGCTGGCTCTGAACAAACTGGCTCAGAAAGCAGAAGCAGACTGACTGCATTAGTATTGCTTTCCATCTGGGCTAATTAGTCCAGCTAATAGACAGACTAAATCAACTGGCACAGAGCTCTACAGCTCTTTATATGGCTTTGTTCTTCAGCTTGCTCTCCGACAGCCAGCTCTGATAGTGCTACTTAAAAAATCTGTTGCCCCACAAAGGCATATATTTACTGCTGCGCATCAAGTCCCTATAGGTATAGAGTGACTACAAAGATCAACCCTTTTATTGGAGGGAATACAGCATGGAGACTTGGGTTCCTGCTGCATTTTACATGCAGTGCCATATGATGATGTGCATGGAGAATCCCATGGGCAGAAACTGCAGTCCAAGTGTCCGGTTCCCGTTCCCAGCATCTCATCTCATGAGCATCTACGCAACAGGGGTTTGTATCATCCCAGACACAAAAGAAAAACTTGAACCTGGATTTCCCACAGTGTCACTGGTGACACTGCCACCACCACTACTGGAAAAGAAAATACTGGAATGAAAGCTTCTAGGTGTCTGATTTCAGAGGAGGCCATCAAATTTATATCCTACATGGAAGTTGTGTCCCGGTAATACTGAGTGCAGTGCCCAAAGCCAGATGCCTTTCAGGACACATGCCTATCAGCTAATGTGAGCAGGTCATACACTCCCAGAGCTGTGAACTTATTCTTTGCCTCCTGCTCACCATCAGAGAGGTGCTGAGCCTGCCAGTGAAAATGTCTCCCTACAATCTGGCACTGGGCAATCCTTTGCCTCAGGCTGACCTCGGCAAATCATTCCTGAAATTTCCAAAATTGCAATATCACACAGACTGTCCCTCAAAGCTGGGAACTGCTTCACAAGGACACCTGGGGTTCAGGTGAGGTTCCTCCTCACCTTGCCACATGCCAGAGAGCTTCCTCATTGCCATTAGCCACTGGGAGATGATGCTGCTGACCTCCACAGCACCAGCTTTCAAACTGGCTTGTGCAGTTCCTGTGGACAATATTCTCTCACCCTCTGGGCATTTCAGACCAGCATAAGGGAAGCTGAAAGCTTGCTTGTGGTGTTCCAGTGTTAAGGACTGCCACATCTTTAAAGTGAAAATTAGGCAACTACTTTGAAACCACCCTTGTCTCCAAAGAGGTATAAAGAAATGGTAAGTAAAAATGTTTACTTACAACTTTCAAGCCAGGCAAAAAAATTAAAAAAGGTTGATAAAATATTTCTGAAGAAACAGAAAAAAATGCTTAATCAAAAACACAAATCTCTTCCCATATCCACTCAAATGGTTGTGCACATTCCTTGAGCCCCATGGTTGGGAACTCTGCTGTCCTTTACATTTCACGTTGGAGGATACATTCCTCAGAGAGAACCACAAATGATGGTATCTGTTACAATTGGTCTTTTCCCCAGACATTTATAGGAATTCCCTTCACATTCAATTTATCTCTGCAAAACTCCTTCACTTCTAATCCGTTTTGAAAGGTATTTTGATGTGCCTTCTATAAGCCTGTCAGTAGCATTGCCCTGAGGTGCGAGCGTGACTTTGGCAGAGAGGTGCAGCCCTGACAGTGTGCAGTCAGGTTTCCCCATCTGGTGGCAGGACATGCAGGGAGGGGAGTGGAAGTGGGGCTAAACCCACCTCTTTCAACACAATTAAAGACTTCCCACTCTTATCCCTTGCCCAGCACTACGCACCACCACTTCCATAAGTAATTCTGTACCTATACTTGCCTAAGGTTTATGAATTATCTGCCATCCACCGAAACTTAGATTTTATACATATGTGTAACTTAAGAAATTATACAACTATATAAATGGAATTAAGGTACATGCTGATTATTGGCTTTTTTTACTGAGATCAGACCAAACCAAATGATAATCTGCTGTTCTGCGATGTTTAGAGAACAACAATCTCCAAAATCTGTCTTTGAGGGATTTTGCAAGAGCCCTCTGCATGCAGGGATCTCTGATTTCACCCAGATGATAACATCACAGATAAAGCACAATGAGATATTTCTATCATGAAGAAATTGTTCAGCCCTTAGAGCTTTTGAAAGCTTTCTGTCCGTTGAAATTACCGCAAAATAAGATGCATCGAGGCCAGGACATTCCGTCACCTCTGAGATAAGCAGTTGTAAATCCGTGTTTTCTAATAAGACTGGAGGTAACATAGCTGCTATACCAAGAAAAGTCCATGTTCCCTACATGAAAGCATCTGCCTTGACAGAAACCAAGAAATATTTCTATCACTGCTATCTTTCACGTCCACTGCAGCTGTCAGTGAAGTGAGCTCCCATGGCAGAGAGCTGCTGCCCTGACCCTTGTGTGCTATCTAGTGACGCTAGCAGCGTGCTGAGACCATCTTCAGACCTTTGAGCTCAAAGCCCGTAGGAGCTGTCACCCACAAACCAAGACCCCTTGGAAATCAAAAGACAGAATATCTGAGTAAAACTGTGAGGAAAAGCAGTGGGAGAGAATAATTTTGAACTAAATGTTGGTGACCGGGTACAACTAATCCATTTCGTGACTAGGTATGAAACGTCTTATCATTAACAGGATGTAAGAGCCACATATGGACCGCACAGATAGGGTGTCCAAAGAAACCAGACTGAATGAACAGCAACCTTTCCTGAAATAACCAGAATTACGACCACAAGATAGGGGAAATTTACTCTGTCTATTGTCAAACTACCTAAAAGAAAAAGACATTGGGAAATGCTTTCAACAGAGTTGGGGGGGGCGGGGGAAGAAAGGTAAAGGAGTCTGGAGACAAACTGATCTTTGTTCTAGCTGCTTAGGGCCAGGCCTTGGGTGGCTTTAGAGACTGAATTATTTTCATCTCTTAACAAATAATCCCTTCAGGTTATGCTTCAAGAACATAGGCAGGGCAGTATTTCAGTATGTGCTCTGTTGGCAGAGGCTTTGATGTCCAGAATGTCAATCCAATGCTTTTCAGAAGGCACTGCTATCATTAGAAAAAAAATTTGCAAAAGGAAAAAAACCCCAAACCGACCCACATAAAAACCCCTCACATACAAGAGTGACAGGAAAGCCTAGCTAAAGACGTACCTCATAAAATTATTTAGAGCAACTGAGATTGAGGTCAGTGAGTTATTCCGCGCTTCCACCATCACAGCTGTGGTAGGAGTTCAGCCTTCAGTCCTTGGAGAGTTGAAACATGATCTTGTTTCAAAGGGAAATCACTGAAAGTCAAGCTGTAGGGTTTCGTATCATGATGCAGATAGAAAGGCCAAACAAAACAAACATCAGAACAGTTCTTGAGAGTCAGCAGATTCTAAATTATATACTTCTCTTATTAATTCTAGTTTATTTTAACCCTCTTTCCTCCTGACTTATTTTGCGCTAGACAAGAATGCTTATAACCAGAGATTCAGACCAGTACCTTTTAGTCTTACTTCTGTTTCAGTTCCAGTTGAGTCCAGTAACAACCCCTAATTATTTGGTGGCCCTGAATTGCTCCCCAGAAAAAACACATAAGTCCTAAAAATGGGAAGTCCTGTGATAAGATGTCTCTGCAACCTATCTTCAGCTCAGACACCAGACATTTGGGTTGGACTAGATGATCTTTAAAGGCCCCTTCCAACCCAAACCATTCTACGATTGCCTTAGCACAGCATTTCCACTTCTCTCAACCTTCTCCTTGAAGCTGAAGGAGAGAAGCTGTGGTTCTCTGCCATTCCCATCCCCACCTAGCAGATGTGTGTCTGCATGCAGACGATATAGCAACATAAGAGCGCAAACACACACACAGACGTAGGTGGAAGACCACACAAGCATAATCCCACAGCCATATGCAGGGATATGCAATGGGGCTGATGATAGTGGGAAATCAAGGCTGAGGGTGCCGGCAGGCTTTAGGGGCAGTGCTGGCCGTCAGCCGCTCACCCCCGCGATGTGAAGTCAGCCTCCTCCTGCCAGGAACCAACCGTACAGCCGGAGCTCACTTTAGGCAAGTGCAAAAAAACCCGTGCCAGAAAGATCCCTGCTGAGGGCTGCGGAGCACCATGGCATCGTGGTGCAGGGGCAGGAACATCTGCTGTGCACGGGTGAGTCATTCGGGGAGAGAAAGACGGGGGCAGAAGGGAGGAAGACGCAGCGACAGAGCAGCTTTGCTGGACCCGGGAGGTGCCAGCCCTCCCTAGGCTGAACAGGTCTCTGCTGGGAAACACTGCTGAGCTGTTACCCTGAGAAGGTTTTCATTTCCTGGTAGGAATCAACAGAAACATAAAATTAATGGCTCAATGTCAGTTCGAGGATAAAAATAAGTTACTGAAGCTGCTTTTGCAGGTCAGGTTTGGGTTTGGTTCAGTTCACTGTCAACAATACTGGCTCGACTTAGTGCAATTTCCCTCTGAAGCCCCTATAGCTTTAAAGGTACCTGGGTGCCTAAATTGATCTTAGACTAAGCCCCCAGGGTTACATAGCGTGAGGCCAAGCAGAGCCTCATCTCACATCCTCACCTACAAGTGCGACATTTAGTACTTTTGGAGGGACTTTAAACACATGGGAATGCTGGTGGAGTAAGCAAGGATGAGTTCAGAGAGAACTGGCTACTTCACTTTCCATGTAAAAGTGTCCTCATGGGGAATGAATGCAGGGTAAACAGCAGATTATAATTTCACTCCTTAATTTACTGTGTACTAATTTTCAGTCATAAATAGGCCTTCTTGCTGCATAAAAATACATGCCATGCTAAACCACATTTTTTAAACAAGTGATTAAGTCAACAGAAGCACTAAATCCTCCTATGGCATCTTGGATGCCATAGCATGCTAAGCACCAAACATACTCTCTAAAAAATACAAAACGTAGGTGTACAGTATGTGAGCTTTACCAATATGTTCCATTCAATTGTTATTATGAAAAAGGAAATGATCAACACCTAAAGCACTTTTCATTTGTTTCCCGTATTGTTCTTCATTCTCAAAAGTGACTCGCTCAAACCATCTTCACAGCCCACACACATCCACCTTTCAAAAAAAAAAAAAAAAAAAAAGGCAAGAACCCAGATTTGACCTGCTGGCCTCATTTCTATTATTTGTAGTGACAGTTTTTTATTTTTGGACTGTGGCTTTTAAATTTGAGACTAAAAATAGCAGCCACCCCCAGAGTACCGTTCGCGTAGGGGGAATGTTTTGTACACAAAACTGTGTCCTCATGTCACTCGCTCCGCCTACACTTTTCATCCTCCAAGACAATTTTCTGTGAAGATTAGCAAGACATATGAAGCAGAAGCTCAGCTCTTGGTTAGTAGTGTTAATATGAGGAAGTTCAGTCAAGCGTGTTAGCTTATCGCTACTTGTTTCACATTGCAAATAACAGGATGGTACTTTACAGCAGTTAGGTCCTGTCCTGGAAATAGGTATGCAAGTGAACAGTTTATTCATTTCAATAATATTATCTAAATCAAAGGAGTTGTACATATAGTTATATGGGAATGTCCTGGGTAGATCATATGAAATTTCCACCAAGTTCTCTAGCAGCACTCAGTGTTAAGTACTTCTGAGGAAGGCACAACAAACCATCAGATGGAAAAATATAAAATAACTTCCCCATAAGCAAGATTTCCATTGCTAGATATTTCTTGCATGCTCTGAAGTATTTGTGTATCTCTGAAAAAAACATTATCCTGTCTAATATCATGGCATTTATTTTCAGCATTGTGGATTCTGAGCCCTGACTCCTGCTGCACTATTGGCCTCAGTGAAATCTTGAGGCAGGTACAAGCACATGAACCTAAGAACACATCATTGTCATAATTTGGCACGTCACCTGCTCTGCACTATTTGCCCATGCACACCATCCCCGTGACTAATCATTTCCATTGCCTGCTTTATAACTCACTCTGTATCTTGAATTCTTTAGAAATGAGTGAAACTACAAAGAACATGCCAGGTGAAGCCATTCCCTTGACTGTGGCACTGTATTTTCCAGGTTTTTATGCATCCAAGGATTTAGGTAATTTTTTCTGGCTGGTGCTCCACACTGAGATAGCATTTTCCATAGTCAACCTAGGGTTACATCTGGTGTTAATTAGTAAGTGATGACAATGACTATAGGAACTAATGGGATAAATTAATAGTTTAAGTTATTCCTTTCCCTGTGATAACCTGAAAGTTTCATTGGCAAGTTTCTTATTCATCCCAATAAGTTGAGTTCCTCCACAGTTTTCCCCAGCACTCAGAATCCTGTTTAATCTAAACTGTCTATTTTTGCCGTTCCATCTAATGTTTCTTTTCCTAAGCTGCCGCGAAAGAGAAAGCTGAACATCCTGATCCATCTGAGCTGTGCTTAGTGCAATATTGCAATAGGATGCACCAACAGGACCTTGCCTGCTCACCTTTATGATCTCCCAGCACACCTGAAATGTAGGGGCATTCTGCTGTGCCCTGTATCCACAGGGGAAGTGTCTCCTACTGGCAAGATGCACTAGCTAACCACCTCAAAAAGTTTTCTATGAAAGGAGAATCCCATGATAGCTCTTCTGATCCACCAGGGATCGGATAAGCAGATACTTCAGAAACAGCTTATTTCTTCTAGTCTGATACCACTGACTGGTAGTAGAAAAAAAGTTGTGGTTTTTTTCCAGTATTTTTGGTTATGTGTGAAATACCATTCAGGGGAAGTTCCCAGCAAGACAACAAGGACTGATTTCTTGGGGGAATGCAATGTTTCACTATCATACTGAGATTATTTTTTTCCCCTTCATTCTCTCTCTTAAAAAAAGAATAAGTCAATCCCTGTCACTCTGTTTTTCATTTTGTTGGAGGACAAAGAGCTTGCATTTTCTTTTTGTCCTGCTCCTGTTTTCAGTAACATCCTGCATGTCATTCTTTGGTCCCCAAGAAATGTGAATTCCTGTGAATGTCACTTCTAGTTAGGAAGAATGAGAACTGGTTTTCCAATAACTGTTTAAAATGTTTAGCCATGTCTCTTGTTGATGAAGAATATGGATTACCAGAAGGAATAAAACTGACACATCTCACTCTTGAGAAAAATGATGCAACTTTACTAATTTTTGAATGAGAGCTCCCATTGTGAGCTCAAAATAAGTGCTATTTTGAAAAAGAGCATCTGAGCTGTATATCAAAGTGTCCATGTGTGTCATACACAAAAATAAACACTGCCCTTGCACATTAAACAGCACTTTTTCTGGCGGTGGAAATAGGACCCACTCTGTTTCTAAAGCTGTTAGTTTTGAATTTTTCAGATATAAAGGCTCTCAGCTGGAGTTTCAGCAGCTGCCAGCCGCTGTCATTACACATGGGCCATAATGGGAACCTCCTGCTACCTGTATATTCTGGGTAATGGCTAAACCTGGTACAGTTACTTTTGCCCGAACTTGCTAACTCTATGTCCTCACGTCCCCCAGTGTTCAGGGAGAGCTCAGTTCTTTGGGAACAACAATGTACGGATATAAATACACCGATTTATCTAGCTGGGCCTTGAAGCAGTATTACTGAATGTAACTGCTCCATGTGAGCAAATAAAATCTGCTATAATTGCACTGGCGCTGTATAATGAGTGCTTCTCAGCTTAAGACCGTGATTTCAGCCACATAACTAGATCAAGAGTTGGACTGGCAAGAGTCACAGTTAGGATAAGACAAGAGTTTAAGGTTCAGGTTGATAAGGACTATGATGTAGGGTTAAGGGTGAATGTAGAAGGCTTTACTAAGGTAATACTGGGGCTTGTGCCAATATGACATCCCTAATTTTAGGCCTTCATCTTACACAAGTTTGGATGTTAAAATTAATTCTAAGATTTTTATTGGGAAAAAGTTTAGGCCAGCAGGGGCTGGTGAAGAAAGATCAGGTACTGGACTGGGAAGAAGCCCTTGCTAAATTTAAGGCTGGCGCCAAGAGAAGCATGAATCGAACAGCAGTGCAAATCCTTTCTTAATTTTAACACAGTGAGCTCTTCCAGCCTCATAAAAACCAGAGAGACCGTGATCAAGCCTTGCAACCCTTGCCAGATCCAGAACTAAATAAAACTCATTGACCTTGCTTGCCTGTGCCCTCTTCCATCATCTAAACCTTAAGCCCAACTCCCTTCCAGCAGATGCAGCCAGCCCCAGCCATTCCCAGACCCAAACCTGGTTCAGGTTGTCAGTCTGGGTGGCAAATTTAACTCCAGGACATGTTTTTGTCCCATCCTGAATTATAACCACCCTTGTGATCCAAAAACCAATTTAAGTTAGTCCTAAATTTAATCTTACTGTTTCTTGCCAGCCCCAGATCTCAATGTTGAGTAGGGTTGATATAACAGACTTTGCATGGTGTCTGAAAGGACTTGATAAGCTAGTTTAGGATTGGTGTTAAAATTATAGTTTTGTGCAGCAAAGATCAAGGACTTCAGTTTGTGGCTGTCTCCAGCAGAAATCTGGCTGGTATCAACATGGGCCACGTCAGTAATTTCAGATCTGGGGCTAGAAAATGTTAGTAGATTCCAACAGGCTGAAGGGTCTACAACCACTGGAGCATCTCCTCTTCCAAAATCAGGCAACAAGCCCAGAAGTCATGAGTCTATATGTTTCTGGCCATGAAAGTTAAAGGCCTCTTCTCTGGTATCTGGTATACACACTTATATAAATAAACTTAAGGGTGAGACAACCTAGGAATAAAATCTAAATGATAGAATACTTCTCTTCTTCTTCTTAATTACAATATTATTTTTTAAATTACTTAAAAAATACAAAGGTTATGAAGTCCAGGCCTCAAAAGCTGAGAAATATAAATGAAACATAATTAATTAAATTCGTTATGTGCACGCATGCAAGTGCAATACAATTCAGCCTTTAATTGCATGACAACATAGTGGTTTTGCTTGTGTTATTGAATGCATTGAGTGAATATTCCTCCTCAGTATGAGAAGAAATGTACCAGGGCTGGGTAGTTAATAATGGTATAATTAGTAGGGTCCCTAACTTAGATGCTGAAAAAAATGTAAAATGTCTAGTCAATGGGGAAAATTATCCCAGAAAGGAGAAATAAAAACATCCCTATTAAAGAAAATAGAGAATTCGAACATGCTAAACACTGTGCTCACTTATGCCAAAAAAAATGTTTAAAATATTACAAATCATTACACCAAAATGATGGTCATCTGACACTTAATATCTCCAGATTAGAGAGCCTAGCTGTAGGTCAAAGATGACAACACTATCTGAATTCACAAGAGTGTTATGAAGATAATTAATTTTAATTGGTGAATCCAGATTGATTCAGATATCATGAAGACAGAAGCAGAAGAGTGCCTGCAAAGAAACACATCAATACTGAGCTGGATACATTAAAAAAGCGTTTGCAAGAGGAACATTGGAAGAAATACTGACAAAGTACCTGTCCTGGGTTCAGCTGGGATAGAGTTAATTTTTACAGGAACCTGGGAGGTGGGGGGCATAGCCGGGGCAGCTGACCTGAACTGGCCAAGGAGCTATTCCATACCATGTGACATCATGCTCAGTATATAAAGGGGGAGCGGGCCGGGGGGTGGGCTCTTCTTTTCGGTGGGGGAAGTGGCAGAGCGTCGGGTCCCGGGTGGTGAGCAGTTGCACTGTGCATCACTCTTTTTGTATACTTTTTCATTAGTACCGTTGTTGTTGTTGCAATTTCTTTGTGTTGTTCCAGTAAACTGCCTTTATCTCAACCCTCGAGGTTCCAGGTTTGGGTTTTTTTTTTCTCTCCTCCGTCTTCCCCCCATCCCACCGGAGGGGGGCGGGAGGAGTGAGCGAGCGGCCGCGTGGTCCTTTGTTACCGGCTGGGCTGAAACCACGACAGTACCCACTCTCATCTTATGGTGAAAAACAGCACATAAGAAAAGAATTTAAAAAACCCACCTATGTGCCTTTATGCAGGTATTCTGATTTAAAAAAAAAAAAAAAAAAAAGACGACATAAAACTGTTCCAGGAAACATGTAAAGAACATAAAAAAATCTAGATGTCAAAGTTAGCAACCAGTCACTCAAGCTCAACCAGAAAAAAAAATCAAAAGTAAAAATAAAGCATTGAGAATATCTGCGTGCTTAAAATAAGACAGGCTTATTTTTCTGTGCTGAATTTGGACCTGACTGAAGACTCAATGGAAATAACAGAAGCTATTGCACATTTTTATATCGTAGTGACATCAGCACATACGCTGATAAAATGCTTCAGTGGCCAGCACTTGTAGTGTGGTACGCCTCACTTTACCTGCTGGTCCAGGTCAATACACTCAGGAAATCATGAGCACTCTTGGTCACGATCCTTTCCAAAGTCATTTTCTTTGCAAAAAGATCAAACAGGCACATCAGTCATTCACAGGAACATGCTTCATCAGTAATACCTGTGAGAACAAGACCAGAAGCTACTATGTCTGATTTAAATAAGATTTAACTTCTCTGCTTTGTCGTGAGGACAATAATACATTCATTGTCCCTACTCTTGAAAGTGGTTGTTGTAAGGGCTAATTAACTTGCACTATATAATTCTGCTAAGACTGAGAAAATTGTTTAATAAAACTGAATTCCTGAGGGGTTTATGACTATGATTTGCTCACTCAGGACTTTCATTAAATAATAACAAAAAGCAACAGAATGTGTTGGATATTAAACCAGGCTTTAAGGAAGGACAGGGTCTGCAAAGTACAGCATTGAGCATGGAGTATTTGTGAAAAATGTAAGGAGGGATGGCTTTCCAGCTGGTCCCAGAAATTGGAGCAGTTAGGAGCATATTACGAATTTTTACTTCCTGTTTATTGCAAAGCAAAACGAATTGATAATTCCATAAATACTAAATGTATCGAGAAAAAAGACATTTTATATGTTTAGTTACTGTGATGAAATATGTTCTAGACACAGACAGCTTCTTCATCCTTCCAGTGTACTGTAAGGATGAGAGTTGCATACCGTCCATGGAAAATTCTTTACTATAAATCTCACAGAGGCGGCTCTGTAGCATCATACACAAAATGCTCTTGCAATTCTGACATATGAGAACGTTCTCAGGCAAAAAGCAATGGAAATTTAGTATAGGGAAAATTTCCTAAATTTTGTCCTCTGGAGTAAGTAGAGTTGCTTTGGTCCTACCTAATACACAGATTTGATAGTTCTGACTCAGAAAACTGGAAATAACTTTCAGCAGCAATCCCACCCTAATGTGTTCAAGCATAAGGTATAAAGCATAAGGTTCTTGAACTCTGTTTCACAATGCACTGAGCTGACTAAATTGAAAAATCAACATGGATGACAAGCAAATCCTGTAATTCTTTAGTAGTAGTAGTAGTGTAGTGAACCCCAAAGAACCTCATTTATAAACTTAGCATTATTCTAGATGCTGTACAGTCAAAAATAATGGTTCTTGCATCAAAGAGTTTCATATACAAGTGTAATGTGAAACACTGCAGAAGGATAAAGAGAGGAAATATAAAAAAAATAACTCGGTAGTTGGTGCGACAGTGTTATCATGCCAGCGCATTGACTGGTCTGCTCCTGGGGGGAGGCAACCCAGAAAAGGAATGTTAATGACAAACCAGCAGAAAGATGATGATGTATCTTGGTGAGCAATTACAAGATGCAAAAAGAGTAGACTAGACAAAAGCAATAGAGAAATCTAATGAGTAGGCAAAGGAGGCATCACAGGCGAGTTGAAAGCAAGAGTCAGTTACTCATTTTTACCTGCCTTTAACTTGTTATGTGATTTCAGACAAAGCACACTCGTCAGGATTTCCAGAAGCAGCTTTAGTGACTCAGTTTTTTAGATGTCTATTTAGAGACCCTTTAGAAGCACCTGACTTTCAGAAAGCATGTATCTCGACTGTTTTGGAAAATCAGGTCTCTTTAGGTGGCTTATATTGGACACCAACAAACTCAACTATTCACCCAAAAATCTCAGGCCACTTCTGATATTCTTGGCCTATATAACACTTCAGTATTCTTATTCTTAACAAGGAAACAAAAAGGCTTACCTGAATTGACTGTTTCACTGCACTAGTTACTGAATGTGTGTGTGAAGTGATGGATGAAAGGCTAACAAAAAGTGAACGACTATGAATGTGTATTAACCGGTGATTGCAAACGGCTGGTATGCACCTCTAAACTGTTACACTAGAAAAGGTAATTAATATGGTAAGACTACACCAGATATATAGGCAAATAAGGCCAATGCCTGCTAGAATATTAGGGACAAACAAAAGTGAGTCCAAAGATCACATATGGTAAACTTTCTAGCTATATCTGAGATTTTGAATCTGTTTATCCCATCAGGTAAAACATATTATTTCCCAGGGATCAGAGAACAGTAGAACTGCAATTCTCTGGTCACTTCAGGAGACCAATATAGGTGAGAGAAGATTCGGGTTTTACAGATCATTCAATGCTAGGGAGCCACTGCCACGTGAACCTCAAAGAAACTCTTTGCTATGCTGTTTCTCTATCCTGCTTTTAAACTAAATGCTAGAGAAGATTGCTGCACATTAGTTATATTTCCCGTATGAGTAATAATGAACTAATCATGCAAATTTACAACATTACCAAAGCAATCACAGCTAAATTATAACCAAGGTCTGTTTTGTTAATGACTGTGACTCAGAACAATCTCATACCATCTCTTCTGCTGTGAGAGCAGTTTACAAAGTCCAACAACTGAGCATCCTGTAATCTGTCCATGAACTGATAAATCCTCAGACCTCAAAGGTGCCTCTGCTGCCATATCCACATGATGGGGAGACTAAGTCCCCAACCCATCACCGAGACCTCCGGCTCAGGAAGGATCTACCGTCCTGAAAAACTGAATGGATGATACGCAGCAGAGCATCTCCCATTACACTGCAGATCTCATTACACACAAGAGAGTACTACTACCCCACAGGTCCCCTGTGATGTGACTCCGTGCCTTGCATGACAAGAACAGGTAACTCTCGGCGCTGGAAGAATTGTTTCACTTTGTTGAACTCCACGTGGTATTTTGCTACCACATTTTACAAATTTGTAAACCACACATTTTTCATTTCAACAAACATTTGCACTTCTTCAATGGCACAGATTCTAATCTTTTTACAAGCTTTGGAGAATGCATTTTCACAACAAGCAATGCTTATTAGAAAAGATTGGTACAAAGGGCCATGAAGAATGAAAAAGATAGTTAACTGCACTCCATGAACTTTTTGCTTTTCTATCTCAGGAATTTCCTCAGCTTGCACCTGGGATGACATTTACTTGAATTACCTTATAGAGAGAGAGAAGATGACACACCAAATAGCTGACTGACTCACTTACAGCCACAGTGATTCAGTAAAAGGTCAGCCTTATACAATACATAGGCATGTACGGCTTCATCCTACCGTTAATGAAGTCAACATCAAAAGTCCCATGGACTTCAAAGTGTCAGGGAGAAGGCTTTTACTCTAGGATATTTAGCAGTGTCTCATGAGATATCCAAACAACAGCTCAGCTACTGAAAGACAACTCTGCCATAGGCATTAATAACATAGACTGCTTATAATGTAATTTTACTGTAAGTCTATAGCTGTTGACATTTTGGCCATGGAGCTATATGTGGTGGAACATAAGAGGAGGTCCAAAAGGTCCTGGTATTCTGCAGAAGGAGCTATAAAATGCCAAAGCAATTAAATAATGTATCTACTGGCTTTATTTCATATAGGAGCACATTAAAACAAAGAGATTGGAAGGTTTGGAAAGAACATTGTGTAACATGATTTTTTTTTTTTCCTTCAGCTGTTTTTGCCTCTGCCTGCTGCTTGTGTAACATATTGCATGAATCTGTGCACAGATTTTACTTGCATCCCTGAGGCTGAATTGACTTGATCATTATCTACAAGATGAGACGTCTGTACTGATTATTAAGTCTAGCTGCAGGGTCTGAAATCATTAATTAAAATATAGATGAGATAAAGGAAAACACCAGCGATTGCATCACCATCTCTAGCAAAAATGGTTTAGTTCTCCATGCGATGAACTGGGGATTTACCACTCTTATCAAGAGTTTAGGAAGCACTTAGAATGAAATAAAAGATTAAGGTAACCCTCTTATCTATTCTGCCATCAAAACAGCAGTTACCGGTGAAAGTTTCCGTGAACGTGATTAACCCACACCGAAAAACCGCCCAACCGACCTGGAAGGCGTTTCTCAAGGCAATCGCACCCCCTGCAGTCCGCACTCGGAGTAGCGGCGGAGTAGGGACGGAGTAGGGACCGAGCAGCTCCTGCTCCCGCTGTGCTGGCTGTGCGAGATGGGCAGCACTGGGAGCAGCGGGCTCGTTGGGGCTGTTCATTCCCTCCTGCCTCCATCTTAGCCATACCAGACATATTTCCCCCCATTTCCATGCCTTCCTGGATAATAATTCCCCCATCCTTTTGCTCTTCTCACTCTTCCCAGCCCTTCACACCTGGTCCTCACCGCTCTCCATCTTATTCATCCAGTTTGGGACACTAGTTCCGTCCCAACTCCCCCAGTTGCACCCTGCACCATCCCAGCAGGTGGCTGGAGATGGGGGCAACTACAGGGTATGAGCAGACTACTCCCCCCTGGGCCTTTTTGCACTTTATAGGGTACTTCTCAAGGTCCCCAAAGGGTCAGAGCACCCCACTCAGAGAAACCACCATTTATCAATTTAGCTAATTGAACACTGAGTACTGTCTGCTGAACCAATAAATAGCAAAGTGATGATTGATTAACAGCTGTAGACTGGTGACTGATAATTAGATTAAATTAGATTAAATACTCTCAATTTATCAGCTGGGTATGCCCATGCTCAGGATAAAGCCTTTCTGGGTACAACATGAAAAATCAATTTTCCTCTTCTGGAGTCTGGAAGAGGAGACCAAGTCTTGCTTTACCCAGCTAGCTTCCCACATTCCCAAGACACCTTTGCTTACAGTTTTTCTTCACCATTGCTGCTTTCAAGGAATGTGAATGCTGGCCTTTATTTCTTTTTGAAAATGTGTCTATTATAAGCTTTACTGGGATCAGGAGTATCCATTGTGTATGAGTATCTGAGAGGGATAAGCTAAGGGGAACAAGTGAATCTGAGTGAGATTTTTCTCCTTTTTTTGAGAAGACCAATCTTTGATATTTTTTGATGTAGGGAATAAAACTCTTTACCAAATCAATATGGTATCTTCCCTATACACCCCAGCTGTTGTCCTGTTTGCTCTTGTCTTGGCCAGAGCTGGGCTAGCCTTAGCTTCCCTCTTCTTCTTCCAGCCCATGGATGCTTCTTCCTTCTTTCCTTTAGGAAGAATTGAGCAATGAATGACTCTTCTTGGTTTTCAGTTGCTTCCAACAAGCACCCACACTGTTAAATTCAAAGACGATCTTATATATAAAAGCTCTGGAAGGAAAAAGGAAGATGTGGTCTGTTTCTATCATGTAATTAAAAGAATAAAGGAGAAGATGAAACAGTCACCAGCATCAGGACCTGTTGCCTGGGAAATCATTACCAATTACCAGCAGAAAGGAATTCCTTGGAAACAACTTCAGAAGCCAGAAGGAAGTTGTGTAACTGCCAGTGGTGAAGGCAGCAGTTCTCATAACACAGCAACAGGCTAGAGACATGACCCGAGTAATAACATCTCATCAAGATGTGTCTGAAACCCTTGTTATTACAGCCCCTGGTAACCAGTCAAGCCCTCCGGTCTGCAGACAGCCAAACTGCATAATTATTAGGAATGCTATCACAGGGGATTTTCCTTTTTATAGTGCTTAAAAGTCCTTAAAAAGGATTAACGACCCTAGAAACAGGGTAATTACTATTTTCTGTACTTGACAAACCAGGAAAATGAGATATGGAAACTTTAACTGACATACACAAAATACTCCATGTTATAATTAAGGGATCAGAACTACTACCTTCAGTGTCAAGCTGCTGAATTACTTTATGTTTATATATTATGTAAATTGGATTATTTTTAAAGAAAGGTTAAAATGAGTCTTGACTCCTGAATTTTCCTTCTGGTTCTGTCACTGACCTATTCAACAAAATGCAAAAGGCATATGTAAATCAAGCCACACCTGCTTCACACATGATTGCAGCCTTTAATCCGCTGATGACTACGAAGCTTTCTGAGTTCCTATGGTGAAAAATACTTAACAGTAAATACCATTGCCATTATATATCATTTTATATTTATACAGAAGTATGAACGTCAAGAATTGGGAAGTTTACTCAGGAGTGACAAAGCAGAAGGAAATGGGCAAGGGACTTTACAGAGTTTCTCACTCTATCGAGATATGGTAACTGTGGGAGATGTATTTCTGATTTTGCCTGGAAACAAAACACATTCTACTCCCTACACCTATTGCACTATGTGATTTGAAGCAACGTCATTGAACATTCTGTTCTATGAGCAGCAAGAGTTTTGGTTACTACATGCAGTGGGAAAGATTCATGCTGCTCTAAATTCAGTTGCACCTCTGATCACATGATAACGTGGAATTTCTGTTCTTTTTTATTCTATATAAAGTATATAATATATGGACTACTCTGAGATATTACTGTCTTCTGTAAGACCATGACAAATATCTGCCCTTTTGTAATTTGTTTTCTCACCTTTATTAGAAGAACAAAGTGATTTTTGAGCCAACATATTCAGGACAGCTGTGAGATAAATTGCTGTCAGATGGTTATAATTCTGAATGCATGATCCAAAGATCAACAGCTTCTCAATAGACAGAAGTTCTGTACTAGCCCTTTTTTTGATCTACCATGTAATTAATCAGGCTGATAGTCTATCAGCACCTGTACATGTTATCTTTTGATGCAGTGAAAAATGTACAGCCTGTACTTTTCATGGTCTAGAGCTCCAGCACATTCGTGTATCCTGTGACCTGAGACCGTCTACAGAAACTCCAGGAACTTACATTACTGTCAGCCTGGGTAGGATTTGTGAAAGAAAAGGCATCCTTCAGGCAGACCTAGGAAGAGTTGTGCATCATCAGAGACAAGGTAAAACTTGCTATGACATGTGACTGGGATAAGCACAGCATGTGGGTTTTTTTCAAATCTGACATGCAGTCACATCAGCCAATGCTGAGATGAGTTCCAGGATTTTACAGCATTAGCAAATAATTACTGTAGAAGTAAGCATTGGCTAACATCAGGCTCACGTATGCTTGTGAACTTTTGAACTAGGGCAGTATGGTATTTCAGTATATCCAGAGTCAAGGACACACAGAATAACGTATAAGGAACTATATACTTGGGGTGATGATTTCTCACCAGCCAATCACCAAGACAAGGCTAAAGAGCCACTGTGTCCTAAGAAGTGAACACCATAACTGCAAGGTTTGTGATGATGACTCTTATGTCCACTGATGGTCAGGGTGGGAAGCTCTGTACTGATGATTATGACTCATAAGGAACTGAAAAATTTTTGCTGTGAGTTGGCTTAATGATAATGTAAAAGTAAATATTCTGAAGAATGAGAGAGGCAACAAAAAGATTCTTGATCTCAGGTGAGAATCTTTGTGACCAGCATCTCAAGGAGGAATTCAAAGCCCTACAAACAAGGAATTCTTAGCAGAATAAAACAGGAAATATCTTTTTGCCAGGTTTTCTGTACTGTAGGTAATCTGCAATGAAAATATAAAAACTGAGGGCCTTCCAATACTTGTGGGCAGAAGGAGATTTCCTATCAAAAGGGCCTCTAAATGCGGTTGTGTTTCCCCTTGTTCTAGGACAAAAGACGAGCGGCTTTCAGGTCGCACACATATTGGTGGGACAGAAACTCCTGGTGCTGTGTGCCCTACCATTGCCAAAAATTTGGCTCTGCCTCATTTAGCAGGTCATCAGCATCATTCATCAGTATAGTATCATAGCGGGTCATCATTCCTCAGCAACAACAATGCAGATTTATGAGTAATTGAGTATCTCACCCTGAGGGCTCCACTGCCGAGAAGCGTGATCTCTGTCCATGCAGGAGCAGGGATTGAGCTCCTCTCTCAGACAGAACACATGGCGCAGCCATCTACATGGGGAGCACAACTGTCCGTGGTTATATGCGACTTACTTCAAGTCAGAAGCTAGGGATGTCACAGGAAAATCCAGTGAAAATGAGACTATTCCTTTATGATACAAAATAAAAACTGCAAACAAGCAATAAAAAAAATAAAAGGACTACAACAATCTGATTGCAGAGAAGCTGAAATCAGCTGCGGACAGAGATGTGCTGTGGCTGAAGAGTGCTTGAATCCCATGTCTGTGGTACAAAGCAGGCTGAAGTACGGGCATTCGGTGAGGTCTCCAGCCTGAGTGACTGCATGCAGGTATAGCCACGCTGTGAGCCTGCATTCTCAGAAGAGAAGGTGGTGTACTGATATAAACTCCTTTGTGGTAGTTAGTGCAGTCCAAGCAGAGCAACGATTTAAACTTTGTCTAAATTAGGGCCTGCGATTCATACTGACACAGAAATCAGCCCCAGAGCTGGCATAGGTATAGTGGTATAAAAGTACCACCTAAACCAGTGGTAGAGGTGCTAAAATTTATTTCAGAAATTCACATAACATTGTATCAGCAAAAGCATTTTTGCCCCCTTTTATGACTACCAATTGCTTCCATCTGGACTGTTATCAGTCTGCTGGTAAAGCTGTATTTGCAAAGCATTCCTAATGGAGGCAAGCGGATAATGGGGATTTCAAACACAGGTGATCGCATCTATCTTCCCTGTATTAGCCATCACATAGGAACCCGTTCTTAACATTGAAGCGATTACAGCTTCATTAGTTATTATTTCAGCAAGAATATTGTAAATATTTAGATATTACAGTGCAGGCTATCATCCAAGGAAAAAGATATCCCTTCTAAACAGAGAGTAAATCAATGGCACTAATAAAAAAGCTTACTACAAAAGATTAATGGGGATAAACACTAAATAAGCACAGAGAGTGAGCAGTACACGTTTGTTTAATGCTTTTTTACTTTTATACGCTTTCTTCACTTCCCGCAACAGGGGCCACAGCCTCCACATGGCTTGTCACTAGAGGGCAATGAAGGCTTCAGGCACCAAGGCAGAGGGTCACTGCAAAACCTCGGCTTCCTCAGAATTCCTTTTTTTTCTCGTTTAGCCTGAGCCAGCCAGAACGGTCAAACAAATGTGGGTATCACCACCTTTAAATCGTTACAGTGCGAAATGGGCGATACGAGACGCTACGGGGAAGCAGCGCTGCCGCAGCAGGAGGCCCTGGGAACGCAGCTATCCCCTCCTTCTCTGGCTACGCTCTTTGTCCATAAAAAATAATCTAACCCTGTCCAGTTTGTGTTTTTGCCCTCAGATACATGTCCCTAGCCCTCCCCCGCATCTCTTGCAATGTTTACGTGAAGCAGTGTGAATATGCTGGTCGGGGCACAGCCACATTTTGTTGGAAGGGAAGAGGCAAGCAATATCCCACCGGTAAAGGCCTTCGCTGCTTCGGTGTGATACGCCGCTGTGCTTTGTAAGATCGGGGTAAACGGCACGAATCAGATTTTGCTTTCTTTACACCCACCGCGCACAGATGCAATGCAGCTGCCAACTTTTGACTCACTGACGAGGCACGGCTGAGCGGTGGAGCGGCAGGGGGGCTGCGGGGACGGGGTTGCGTCCCGAATCAAAAAGCGCTGGCAGCTGCACGCACCTCAGGTGGAGCCCAGGCTGCGTCTCAGCCCACGGCACACGAAACGTGAGGCTGCAGCTGCACCGCCTGCTTCCCCTCCTCTTGCCCTGCCATGCTGTGCTGCGGGGAGGCCTCCGAGGGTCTTCGTTCGCTTCTTTGTTTCCTCCCTTCCTTCCTTCCTCCCTCTCTCCCTTTCTTCCCTTCTTTCCTCCCTCTCTCCCTTTCTTCCCTTCTTTCTTCCCTCTCTCCCTTTCTTCCCTTCTTTCCTCCCTCTCTCCCTTTCTTCCCTTCTTTCCTTCCTTTCTTTCTTTCCTTCCCTTCTTCCCTCCCTTCCTCCCTCTCTCCCTTTCTTCCCTTCTTTCCTCCCTCTCTCCCTTTCTTCCCTTCTTTCTTCCCTCTCTCCCTTTCTTCCCTTCTTTCCTCCCTCTCTCCCTTTCTTCCCTTCTTTCCTTCCTTTCTTTCTTTCCTTCCCTTCTTCCCTCCCTTCCTCCCTCTCTCCCTTCTTCCCTTCTTTCCTCCCTCTCTCCCTTTCTTCCCTTCTTTCCTTCCTTTCTTTCCTTCCCTTCTTTCCTCCCTTCCTCCATCTCTCCCTTTCTTCCCTTCTTTCCTTCCTTTCTTTCTTTCCTTCCCTTCTTTCCTTCCTTCCTCCCTCTCTCCCTTTCTTCCCTTCTTTCCTCCCTCTCTCCCTCCCTTCATTCCTTCGTCCCCCTCTCCCTTTCTTCCCTTCTTTCCTTCCTTCCTCCATTTCTCCCTTTCTTCCCTTCTTTCCTTCCTTTCTTTCTTTCCTTCCCTTCTTCCCTTCCTTCCCTTCTTTCCTATGGTCCCTTCTTTCCCTCCCTCCCTCCCTCCCTCCCCCAGAAGGTACCTCCAGGCCTCGTTGGCCTGTGGGTCTCACCCTTGTGTTTTGTCAGCGCAAAACCCCTTGGAAACAGCAAAATCCTAGAGATTACAACAGTCAGCAAAAGATTGCAAGCCAGAAGACTGAAAGGTCGGTTATGGACTTAGGCTAATTTCATAGTAAATGGGAGGTTTGACGGAACCTGCTGGCACCCCCGCCTCGCCAGCGCAGGACCTGCTGTGTGACCTCCCTTCATAGAAGAGAACCATAGAATCATTTTGGTTGGAAAAGACCTTCAAGATCATCGAGTCCAACCATTAACCATGCCCACTAAACCATGTCCTGAAGTACCCTGTCCACCCCTCCAGCGGCAGATGGGCTGAAGCCAGAGAGCTGCCCAGCTGCCCTTCCCGAGACAGATAAGCAAGTGGTAATTATTTATTTTTTACTATGTTGTTATAATTTTTTTATATTGCACTCAGGTCCCAGGAGAGCGTGGGACTCCGGCAAAGAGAAGGAAGGAAAAGATCATTGGCTATTTATGAAATACAGCTTTTGATAACAATTACAACAGATTAGATTAGAAGCATGGGAAATACTGGACTTGCCATTTTTTCTGAGTTGATTTTTACATGCGTTCTATTTTTCCAAATATGATATTTATTACTTTCCCCAAAGTATCATATTGGAATGTAACAATGGGAAAAGCATGTGGTCATATCACTACTGTGTTGTGTATATATATACACACACATATATTTACACATATATGATTAGGTATATGTTTACATGGTGACTTCTAGTTCACAAACTTGGCATTTTTCCCCAGTGACCTGCACAAGTGTGGGAAAAGAATGGAGAACTTATTATCCAAAATACGGTTATTCTAGAGCACTCTGCAGATATTAATTCAATATATGGGCAGTTTAACTAGAAAAGTCCAGAAAACATTTTCCTGTAAAAGTACATTTAATGCTGAATAGCGATGGTTTAGCGCCTTCTAATTTAAAATCCTCCTCTGCTTTTATTGCCCTTTTCTTTATTCAGGATTAACCAAAATATAATTTCATCTGTCTAAACAATATCAGCACAAATACCAAGGCCTTAAAATCTTGCAAAAAACTTTACTTAGAGAAAATATTAATTTTATGCTTGTGAGTAGCACAAACTGATTTAAAATGGGCCACTAATATACAAACTGAAGCCTGTGTGTAATTTCATGAGTCATGTTCTGCAGATTTATTCAACAGGCAAAATCCCCACTGGACTGTAAAGAGGAAAACTGTTGAACAGGAGAAAAAAATTCTTTTTCAACAAAGATAATGATTAGATCGGTTCTTTCCATTAATTAATTTTTGGGGTGTTTATGTTGTTCTACAACAGGGCGAAGGCTTGACGAGGAGTCACAGATCTAATTTCCATTGTGCCCCAACACCGTACAAGATAAGGTAAGATTCAGCTGATAAGATAGATAAAATGGTGAAGAACTGAAGGAGATGGTAAACCAGAGGACTAATTTGATGTCAAATCAGTGAACTTCAAAGTTCAAACTATCTAGCCTAAGAAGAAAGACTTATGAGGCAAATATGTTAAAAAATTAGAATATATGAAAAATTGGAGTACATGACTCAAAGTTCAGGGCTTATAGTAGCCTGAGAGACCATAAAATATTCCAAAAGAATTCCAAAATATTCCAAAGAAAGGTGGCATTTTTGAAGTGGGCTAGTGAATCTGCCCTGAAATCTCTGTGAACACTTCAAACTTACTTTTTAATTTTACGTTAACTCTTTTGCTTTTAATTAAAAAGCTATAATTTTATTTTTAAATCAATAAAAAAAATAAAATAAATTTAATTGAATTTCACCATGATGCAAAGCAATTTCAATCCAAGTTCTTGTGCTCCAGTTACCTAATACTTCTGACAATCAAATCAGACTTGCCAATTGCAGAGCTCTTGAGGAAATAAGCACAGAGTGATTATATGAACTAGAAGCTCACAACTAATGACACCAGAGAAAATTGTATTGATAGTGACACCACACACATTCACCCCTGATCACATGGTACTTTCACAAGCGGTTTCAAGTCAGTGCAATCACAACTAGAAATTACACCGATGACTGCTGTGACATACAGACATACAGTGCATGTTACATTACATTCACATGACACGGTGCGTGAAACTCCCCACGCACTTCACAACAATTCCTTCCCAGGACAACCCAGCATGAGGGGAAGCACCTACCTGATGGGGAAAAATGACAGAAAGCCGATGAGCTGTCACAGTGCAGAGCTGGGCCTCGTGAAATATTCTAACGATGAATAAACCCAATATTCTAACGACTAATAAACCCAAATTTAAGCCTGTCTGAATCCACCACTGCCTTCCATAGTCAGGCAAAGTTACTAATTTTAAGGAGTGGGTCATCACAGCTACAGTTTCATGAAGATGAACCTTGGACACACTGTAGATTGAGACCAAAAATGTGCATTTGAATCAAATGAAAACTTCAGCGCGTGGGTGATCCAGCCGAGCGACTCCACTAATCGGGTAGGAATTCTTATCTCGTGAGGATCAGTGCTCTCTGTTGAGTGTCAAAGGCAGCCTCCAGAAAACCACAGTGCAGTGCATGCAAAATGTGGATGATGGTGATAACAACGAGAGCTCTGTAAGCCAGGAAGAATGATAATGTCTTTACTATTACAGTTCTGATGAATGTGTGGGAAAAGCAAATAAAGCAAAATTCAAAACACACACAAACAGCACGTCCAGACACACGCGCCCGCTATGCGGTTGTGAGCTCATGATGACGGTCAGCAGTGTCACCCCCGGGACATAGGTAGGACCCCCTGTTTGTGAGAGGCCCCTAGCCCAGCAGGCTATCCTGGATGTCCCGCCGAGGCACGGTGCAGTGAGACGTGACTGAGCATGGCAGATTGACTGCGAAGGTGCCGACAGGAACCCCGGATGCTCCCAGCCGTAAGGGCAGAAGAAGCATCATCCAGAAGGATTGTCTACTATCGGGGTGATGGATCCCCAAAGCCTTCGACAAAGCCAAATGCAGCACTTCATAGCTCTCGACTTTATGATGGCTGGATCATCAATACCAGCTGAAAGAGGGTGTTGGGTAGGTGATGTAATTCTCCTGGTAGGATTTAATTGTGAGAGTTTAATACAAGGAAAGCCTAATCAGCTTTGTGCAAGGAAAGCCTGAGCACAGAGTTCAGCCACTAACACACAAAAGGAGGACTGATCTGCTCAGTATTTTATGCTTTTGCTCTCCACTTGACATTTTATCAGTTTATTTTTAAAGCAATTTCTGCCTTTCACTTACTGAGTTACATTAATAAGGTGGTATTTGTATATGAGGATGTTGCACAGGATCACTTTGTACCATACAGGAACTGTTGCCTACATAAAGGTGATGAGATCAAATAACTTTTGAGCAGAAGATACAAAATAGCTGTGTTATTGCTGGGGATGCTGTTCTCACCAAAAGCAGTAGCCAGAAAACTGAGTCCACTGAATCTTGATACGTGACAACCTGCACGAAGACCAGAACTTCTCTACAGATGGGGAAAGGAATGTGTGATATGAGGTAGCCAGGTTTCCAACACTGAAGAACAGAAAAATGCTGTGAAAATGAAGTAGAAGAGTCAAAATTCCCACTGTTTCCCTCTGCTACCATCCAAAACACCAAACAAGGGAAGTAAGAAAACTGGTCAAAATATGGAAAAGATCCGATTTACCTCCTCAGTGTCAATATATTATTGTAAAGGACATTTTATTAAAAATATCACAGATGCCCTTTAGAAATGGAGATGGCCATCAGCTGGCGATGTTCATGTACTGCTCCACTGAACAGTCTTCAGTATTTTACTGAAACTGATGAAAGGCAGCTGAGATTTTTTTTTAACAGCATCACTTCGCAGCTTCTTCCATAATCTGTTTGACTTCTCAGCAATCAGATGGACATTTTTTCATTCTTTTAAAAATAATAAATCAATATTAAATCTGAATATATATCAAGAGGTTTTGTACTATCGTAATAATAGAAGGGAAGTGGCTGAGAGCTAAAAATGAAAGAGTTCAGGACAGAAACAGAAACCTGAGCAATTGTGGGAAAGGACATCAGATTCAGGCTGTGAGTATAAACTCAGATGATTGATAAATTTAGTTTCAGTGGCCTTCCCATGGTAAGTTTAAGTTAGCTCGTTCTGAAGCAGAGGTTAGGCTTATTTGAAATGACACGAGGAGAAATCTGTGAGAGGAAGAACTGAATCTCTGGTATAGAATTTGCCTTCTCTAGAAGAAAAGTTGGAGTTTTTTTCCTACATTGGCTACAGTAAATAGCATTACTAAAAACATGGTAGCTTTTACTGGTAGTAAAGAAGGAAACTGAAAGGCAGCGTGTAAAATGTAACATACATTATGGGAAAATGATGACACAGACGAAACTTGTGAAAGAACACATTCTCCCATTGATGTGAAAGCGTTTATTGGCTTTGCGTTTTTGATTCACCTTTATCTTCTTTCTAGAGAAAAAAACACAGAAAAATGAGCAATGCTGTCAGAACTTGCTTACGAAACAGAACTGTGTGTTCTGAATGAATAGGTATTACAACAGATTTCATTTTGCCTCATTATGTTCTTTCTGACACACCCCATCCCACCCCCATTTATATTTAGATTAAATTTCTCTATTTGGGGTACTTTACTTTTTACACACCTGTTTTTCTCTGCTTGTATTTTTTTTAATTGTCCCTTAATTCCTCTTCATCCAAAGCTTCCTATCACTAAAAGGGGAATAAGAATACTTACTTACCTTTGTAAACTGTTTGAAAAGCAGATGAAGAGTGCTAGGTAACATTATTACTGCTAAGTCACAGCAATTTGCAGTATTTTTTATTAGATGTAAATCAGTAATTTGAGCAAATATTAATGCTTAAGAAATGTTAAATGAAATCTGCAGCAGTTTCCTGGTAATTTGGACCAGTAACGATGGATGTTTTGCTTTATTCAACATTTTATAAAGGGTTCTACTGAACACATTTATTAATTAGGCTATAGTGATTTATCTTCCTTTTTTATATTGAATTAGAAAATTCTTGGTAGACTGTGGCTTCTACAAAGATGAGGCAAGTCAATTTATTAGCCTGGGGTGACAAACTTGGTAAACTCACTGTGTGCACTTCCTTTTACTTTACTGAAAACCAAACATGTCACAGTCCCCTATTTAGATCACAAAAAGTACAAAAGTGAGACAGAGAAAAGGAACAATTGGTAATGGGAAAATGTCTACAAATCTTACTGTAAAATATGATTTGGATCTCTTTGTATTACAGCTTTCATACAGCTGTATTAAGATGTAATAAAGACAGAAATAACTTCTGTTTTGAGAAGGATGCCAGTTCAATAAAAATCTATAGATTACCAGAATTTGCTAGTTTCACGTCTTGAGGCCCACTGAGAACTTTCTTCCACTAAGAACCACTATGGAAATGGTCCTGTAAATAACAAAGTCCTGTTGACTGAAAGTAAATAAACCCCACAGGCTTGCCTTCTTGTGACTAATCTACTTCTTTGAAGATTTTTCACTGGTCATTTTCCTGCTAACCCCTATAGCAATCTTCCTATCCTTCTTGGTTTGGGTTTTTTGGGGGGTGGTTTCTTTGTTTGTTTTTTTTTGCGGGGGGTGTGTGTGTGTGTTGTTTTTTGTTTTTTTTTTTAATAATAGAGAAACATAACCAGAAAGTGATCTTGGAACTGATCATAAGGTGATCTTTTTTTCTTGGCTTGCAGTCACATGGAGTTAGAACCTTGATCTATGGTGCCCAAGTAACATGTAAATAGCCTCTGGAGCCCTGACCTGTCAGCAAACTATCTGGATACTACTGGATTAAAAATTGGTAAAAAAATATTAGTGGAGCAATTTCCGTTTCAGTTTCTCTTCAATGCAGTGACTCACAGAATTTCTGAAGTAAATGGGTGGAATCCATCATCTTTTTGTATGAAAACTGTTTCAAACAAGACTAGATAGTTATTGGCAGATTGAAATACATTGCCTTAGGTCGAGTTGTGATATACACGAAATAATCCTGATGTCCAAAGCTCAGTAACTAAGTATTCATGGGTCCAGAGTAATTAAAAAAATTCACTGGTACTCTCAACAGAATGAGGGACTCAACTGACCATACAGATTGATGCACTTTTATCATCTGGTTTTCTACAGTATGTTGTATCAGTTTTGTACCATATTTGCAAAGACTGTACAGCATATACTGTGTGTGTCTACACATGCACACAAGTGTGAACTAACAATATATAACCAGCTCCTATAATTGTAATATAATTTCTATTTCTATACAATATTTTATAAGACTATGTAAACAAAGCTTTTACCCTGGAATTTTTATATGAGAAGGTTTTTTCTTTTAAAAGCCTTGTAACTAACTTTCAGGGAAAATCTGTGTTTACATGGAAATGACACACTGAGGTGATGCGATCTTCTGTACATTGCAATGACCCCAGTGGGCATGTTAGTGCCTATGAAAGATGTCTGAGATGGACAGATCAAAGGGAATACAAGCTAACAACCTGTTCTCACAAAGATCCCAAGTTACAGAAATGCAGGACTGGCATCACCCTGGCAAACGGCAGAGGGATAAGAAATGGCTGGACCTCCATGCCCTGAGAAATAACTGATCCCACAAAAAGGAATAAGAAAAAACAAAATGCTGAAAATGAACTGTAAGTTATAAGTTATCTCCCCATTTTTTCTACCTTGCTTTCTGTTTTCTGTTGGTTATGGGAAATAAGTACTAGGTGTTCCAGCTTTACCACTGAGCAATATTTTTCTGTAATCATCAGCTGCATCTGAGGAAGTGGAGCTATTTATAAATCACCAGCCATCTCGCGCAGTAAAGCAATCGTATAACTGCAGAGTCATGCACAGCACGGGGAATCAATTTTCTTGGTTTGCAGCGTCATACAAACGGGAAAGGCATACAAACAGCATCCTACAAGTCTCAGTTTCAGACTCTGTCCTTACCCATACCAAAATGTTCTCTGAAATTTTCCTATAGTTGCACTAACTTGGTTAAGTCCAGGTTTAGTCTGATTTCTTTCGGTGGTGAGAAAATTTCAGAAAGTCACAAGTACAGCTGTGACAGACATTTTCCTGACTGACACATCAAGAATCAAACTGGGGACCTCCAGAACAAGAAACGTGACAGTCTTGAGCACTGAACCCTGATAGCTCAAGCTGCCGTGTTACAACTTCTGCTTTTTCTTGATTGGCACATAAATACTTGCTGTGCTTTGTTACACAAATACAACTAAAACCAAAGTTCAAAACAATGCAAACTGAAAGAAATCAAACGCCATGTCCTACCACTATATTGTACCTCATTTTCCCAGTAAGCATCTAGGAAGCGATGTACCTGGTTCATTAAATAGACATTAAATAGCCTGATGTTGCATGTAAATCAGCATGCTACAAGAAGAGTTACTCAACTAAACATTAACGTGACTCACAGATTAATATGAAAGTTGAGTGCATCCAAATAGAGGTTTTCTTTACAGAGGTATGCTAAGGGAGCCTGGCATCGTTTATGGAAGGATACCCACATGGCAGGATGTCACTGCATATATACTGACCTCCCGACATAAGTTTATTGACATTTGACATCAATTTTTAGAATTTTAAATGGCAACACTACAAGAGCAAAGTGATAAATGTTGCTGATCCTCTCAGAATATACAGGCTAATAATTTTCAGGCATATGGCAAATTTTCAACTTTCACTTCTCCCAAATACAGTGCAACACACAGATTTTAAACAAAAAGCAACAGCAGACACGTGGCAAGTAAAATAATCCAAGCTTTTGCTGGGGAAAATAAAATAGAGCAAATGCCATAAGGTCATCTCTGTTACTCTGTGCTGTTAGCAGCAGCTCAGATACTATGATACACAAGCTCCTTGTAAAGATTTGTGGATTTATGCTATTACGAAGTTGGTTTGTTCCTGCACCCTGATCTCCCAGTTATCCAGTCTGCTTCTGTGTTAGCATGCTCCTGGGTGTCTTTTAGGGATAAAATGATTACACCTTTAAGAGCATAGTTTGGGGGACTGTTTGCTCAATGGTCAGACAATATGCACATGATTCTGTTAATGTTTTTCCTCTTCCAGTAGCCTTGCTAGCAGCCTTCTATGAAGGAGGAGCGTGCTGAAAAGAGGAGTTATATGCCCCAAACCATGTGCCAGGGCATGTGCTATGTGCCTTAGCCTATAACACAGAAATCTGGAGGAAACAAAGGAGTACTTCGGTAAGTTTGGATACCTTAACAAAACAAACAATACCCCACCCTCAGCACCTCAGGGCTGTACAACGAGCTTGGAATCCAGGGTTTTAATATGGTCCCGTTCTTAATACGTGTAGAGACATTCCAATGTCAGGGAACTTTAAAGGTCTCCAGCTCATTCATCCCAGTCCACCAACAGGAGATGGCCTGCTAACTCAGTGCTGTGGGTGTCAAGGAGCAGCAAGAGTGGGCTGCTGCACAAAGGAAGACAACCCGGGAACCAAGGGGGGCAGCAAGGCAGGCAGGGGCAGCATCCTAACCCACGAAAGTCACAGTCCCGCAGGACTCAAGCCAGAAGCGCAGAGCAGCTCCCCTGGCAGGAACCAGGGTCAGCCAAGAGTCGGGTGTTCGCCAGACGAGTACCTGGCAAGGCAAGCCAGGGTCAGTAAGGCAGGGTCAGGATCAGCAAGGTCCACGGCTGGTGTACCAGGCATCCCTACAGTGCTGCTCGGGCAGGGACCAAGGCTGTCGCCCTGAGCTTAAAAGCGGCTCCTGCTGCAGAGCTGTTGGTCCAGCCATCGCTCCAACAGCAGGTTACGTATGCAATACTGCTTGAAATTGAAAAAGTTAAAAGCTCCTTGCATAAAAACTAGGTACGTGAACCAATGACTGGCTGTGTACAGGTACAGTTTCTAAGCTATGTCAGATTTGTATGATCCATCCAATGCCTGGATGCTGCATCACGTGGCCTGGGAAGCAGGGCAATCGGCCAGCCTCATTTCACAGATGAAGGGTGTGTGTGAGGGGGCCTGCCCTCAACCCCTTTTGTTACAACACCCATCACTACAAGCCTCCACAGTGTGGCTGGGTGGTTTTCTCTGCTTCAGTGAAGGAGGAAAAATATGGAAAAACAGCCTTTTTGAATGGTTTGCTCCATGTAAGCGGCAGGATGGCTTCTGCATAGTAACCAACTACATCACACTTTGGACACTACCAGCAAAGAGTACATATTTGCATCAAACACAAGTGGTGCAGGTATTTCCCAGTTTGCTTCCATACCAGTTGCTACATACACAAGTCTTCCCATCTTATCTTCTACAAAAATCAAATAGCATTATATTACTTTCAAAACAGTGATGCACATGCCGGGAAAACGAAGAACATCTCTCACACAGATTTGAAATCAAGAACCATAAATGGCAGACATTTATTCAAATTACTCAGCATCACCCTTCTGAAGTAACAGTAATAACCACTCCCCATCATATTGAGCATGCTACACTTTGAGAAAGGTATCACTTCCCCATTCTACCATTTCACCATATCTCACGATGTATTTAGCAAAACCTATCCAGTCTATGGACAAGCCAAATGGGGCATAGTCACTGCAAGGCTAACACTCTCAGAGGGCTGGGGAGAATTGTGGACATGATCCTTTTCCACACAGGAGGAAGCCTCCGTACACAAAGCTAGGAGCAGAGTGATTTGGAGAGGCTGGCAGGGCCCCTTTCCGCTATCTGCCCTCACGGATCCTGGAGACTCCAGGTTTCTTTGTAAGACTAAGGCCATAGCAAGACAGATACGGACCAAATCAGCACCAGGCTGACTCCTCTGGCAAGGGTCACAGAATTTGCGCACTAGTGAGGAACAGCCCAAATTCCAGGCAGTCCCTGAAACAGCAGCATGTGGTTCACAAGCTGCACAACAAGCAGGGACAGCAGTTCACTGCTCCATGCAAAAGCATCTCTTCTTTCCAACGGGGCACCTGAAGGAGCACAAGACTCCCAAACCGCTCCCCACACAGGGCAGCCAGGAAAGCCCTTTTATCACAGTGGTTCTCACGCAATGCATATGAAGGTCAGTTTCTCTTCCACTTGCCTCTGTCCAAGCTTATTAGATCCCTCTTCTGCAATCCCACATACAGGCTGCTGCAGGAATAAATACATAGGGATCACCTTGGGGATAACAGCAGTTTGAATGTTATGTGCTCTGTCAGAAGAGCTACAGAAAAGCCATTGACAAGATAGGTATTGTGGTTCCCTTGTGGCAAAAACATCTTGTAGTTGTTACAGAGATAAGTTGGTAAATTTTGAAGGTGCTGCTCTGGCAGAGACTGGTTCCATTTGGCTTATATTGCTCTGCAGGAAATGTACTTCTGAGAATTTTGCTGAGGTTAGAGACATTATTAATGAAGATGGGAAAAGGAGAGGCTGGAAAATGTCTTTCATCTAGTATAGATTGACATTAATCCATAAGCGAACCTGGGAAAGAAACAAATTTTGTTTTCTGACTATTCTAACCATAATTTTTTCTATTAGCAGTAGTCATAAAAAAATTTGGATCCCATTATTATCAGACATTACATCTATAAAATTGCCTATGTCTTTGTACTCTTTTCCAAAGTCTTTTCAGTGTTCTGTAGCTCAAGCATTTTACGCTTCTTCAGCTCCTAGTCTTTTGATGTTATATGCAACTTTGAACAAATCTCTTGATATCTCACTGCTTCAGGTTTCCTCATTCCCAAACAGAGAAAAAAAATCCTTGCCTGCTTCTATTAAATGAAAACTGCAAGAGCCATGTAAATGCTACAAAATATTGGTGTCCTCCCCAGGCTCTTTTTTGGAGTAACACTTTGCCACTTACTTCTTGTACTAGGTCTGGTCGGGATGGAGCTAACTTTCTCCACAGCAGCCCATATGGTGCTGTGTTTTAGATCTGTGACCAAGACAGTGCTGATAAGAGACCAGTCTTTTAGCTATTGCTGAACAGAGCTGGCACAGCGTCAAGGCCTTCTCTGCTTCTCACTCTGCACCCAAGGAGTGGGCTGGGGGTAAAGCAGGAGGTTGGGAGCGCACACAACCCTATACAGCTGACCCAAACTGACCACAGAGATATTCTATGCTATAGAGCATCACGCTCAGCAATAAAACTGGGGGTGGGTGGCGTGTCGAAAGTAGCCATTGCTCAGAGGCTGGCTGGCCATCAGTCTGCTGGTGGGAGGTGGTAAGTGATCGCCTTTGCATCACTTGTTTGGTTTCTTTTCCTTTTTTTTCCTCTTTCCTTACTAAACTGTCCTTATCTCAGCCCACATTTTTCTTGCATTTGCCCTTCTGATTCTGTTCCCATCCTGCTGGGGGGTGGACTGAGTAAGTGGCTGGGTGGGGGCTTACCTGCCAGCTGGGGTCAACCCACCACACTCCTCTAGGGCCTCTGAAAATCAATAATGCCCAAAGCATAGTTTTCTCAACTGCTAATCAATCATTTGGCTACTCTCATTATCACGCAAGTGAACTCCTTCACTCCACTTCCTTTAAGTTTACAAGAAACCTATAATTTTGCCTACAGGAAAGAACCATGAACCAAGAGTCGGATTCATTATCTGGCAAATTCATAGCTTTTCTTTCATTCTGAGACACTTCCTGGATAGCTTACAGGAAATAAGAGACAGGGGAGATTATGTTTCATTTTTTAAAGCTGTTGGGTCAGCTAATGGCCATCATTATCATTCAGAAATCAGGTAAAAAGAACTACTACAAGAAGTTGTTTTATCTGTAAGTCACAGTAGTGATGGTGCAAAGGTGATGGTCTACAGATAGAATAGAAGCAAAGTTTGTAGCGAGAGACAGATTAACTAATCTGGGGAAGTAGAGATGGTCTCAAAAGGTCTTTGTTGTTTTCCAGCTGTATCAGAGGATCTAACACCACCACTCTCTCCCTCCAAGCCACACCTCTCTTGTAACCATCTTTAAGCTTGTTAAAAAGGTGTAATTTCAGTAAATGTAAGATTATGACGATATTTCAACCAACCCTTAGAGAAACAGGAATATTTCCTAAGTTGGTTACATGAAAACCATGACTTTGGTGGAAATCCTTAAAATTCAAAAGCAGTGTTTCTGAAACTAGCCCTTTTAAAGGTGTCTGTGTATCTGCACACACTTGAAGCGGAATGTCACAATTATACTAAATATGACTTGCTTAAGACTAGCTCCCAAAGAAGCCAGTATGTAGAGTATTCCAGTGTAGAGATCGTCAAGTATTTTGTTTATGCAAGGCCTAACACAATTAACTTTCTCACAGCTGGCTTCTAAGCATTTCAGTCATAGGCAGATAAGTGTATCAATAAAAAAAGTCATAATGGGTCAGACACTGATGTCATTCTGTTAACCAGTTTTAAGTCAACACTTTGAGATTTTGTCTAAAAATTAAGTAAGGATAAGTGAAAACTGAATATGATCTTCAGTCCATGGACCAAATACTTAATATTCTGCAGCCTTTTTGCCTTTAAACCACCTACAATAAGTCACTATCATCATTAGTGCAAGTTTCAAATGGCAAAGCAAACTAAGATGTGACAAGACTTACTCAAAGTAAACTCAAGGGAAGAGACACTAGAAATCAACCAGTTCTCAAATTATATTCTCAAACTCACTCCATTAGAAGGTGGCCTCTTTATTTGTTCAGTTAAATATATTAGTAGTTCTCATCAGAAACTTCAATGAAAACCATACGTATAGGATTCCCTGTGTTCCTTCCTCTACAGATTAGGGCAAAAAGATAGTGTAATAATTTTGCCAAACAGCCATCTGCCCTAAAATGTGCATTAACCCAGCAACAATCATAACATATTGCATAAATATAATATAATTAAATGGAGAAAGCATTTCATTTAGACCCGAAAAGATTTATTCCTGTTGAAACAGGCATATTTCACTGTACCACAAGTGTAAGTTCCTGTGCCACTTAGTGATATCTTAGGCAAATTTAGCCATGAAAAATAGCTGCAGTGGCTTTTTTCAAGACCTATCACTTTTAAGAAATATGTTATTTTTTCTTACTGTTTCCCGATTTAATCTTCTATAATCCACACATCTGCATGTCCACATTAAACTGGTATCATGGTTTAACCCCAGCCAGTAACTAAGCACCACGCAGCCACTCACTCGCTTCCCCCCCACCCAGTGGAATAGGGGAGAGAATTGGAAGGAAAAAGGTAAAACTCGTGGGTTGAGATAAGAACAGTTTAATAGAACAGAAAGGAAGAAACTAATAATAATAGTAACAATAATAAAATGACAATACTAATAAAAGGATTGGAATATACAAAACAAGTGATGTACAACGCAATTGCTCACCACTCGCTGACCAATGCCCAGTTAGTTCCCGAGCAGCCATCCCCCCAGCCAACCCCCCCAGTTTATATACTGGGCAAGACATCACATGGTATGGAATACCCCTTTGGCCAGTTGGGGTCAGCTGTCCCGGCTGTGTCCCCTCCCAACTTCTTGTGTCCCTCCAGCCTTCTTGCTGGCTGGGCATCAGAAGCTGAAAAATCCTTGACTTTAGACTAAACACTACTTAGCAACAACTGAAAACATCAGTGTGCTATCAACATTCTTCTCATACTAAATCCAAAACACAGCACTATACCAGCTACTAGAAAGAAAATTAACTCTATTCTAGCCGAAACTGGGACAACTGGTTTATTGCTCTAAGGCTGAACAGATACTGGCATGCAGACTCCTCAGAAACACTATTTTTTCATGTTCCATGAATCCTGTTTTGAGAGCAGAAAGTGTCAAAATGCTTGTCTGCTTCAAGTGTGATGGACAACTCATCTACAATTAAGAATATACTTACTCTTGCTTATAACAAAAATACATTCAAACAAGTGCTGAAGTTTTCAGCAGTTGGTATCTATATGGCATTATTTCTTCAGTCTACAAAAGACTACATCAATTACTTGAATTTAAAACTCTGCTGAAAATGGCTTTTCCATGTCCTGCCAGGATGATTGATGGATTTTCTGCTTTATAGTGGAGCTCCAGAGGAACATTACCGTGCCGTTTCTTGCCTCTCAACCGGACCTTAATCAGAATTTTGGTAAATTGTGTTATTTATGTGGAAATGGCATGGTGCGTGGGAGGGGAGTGAATGGCGTGGCAAGGACACTTCCACTTCCACTTTCTTGTTCTATTTGCTTAATTCCTTCCAGCCCTTCTTCAACATTCTAGTTCTGAAAACTATTTCACCATCTAGTACCAAGGACATATTAAGAAGCCTCCAATATTTCTTTTTTTCCTGATTTATATATAGAACTTCTACTCAACTATGATTTCTTTTGAGCTTCCTGATAGTCTTAGTAAATTACCTTTCCTAATCATCCTTTTAAAACAAATATTTAAAATAAAACATTTAAATCAAACATTTCTCTAATCAAACTCTAGAGGTCTGTTTGCTCTCTAGGTCAGAAAAGCTAAAGATCAGAAACATGTAAACTGATTTTATTCTAGTTAGAATGAGTGGTCTGGATCACAGACACCATGGAGCCTGCATCAGGACGCTGCATTACACAACATTAATGTATAACACAAATCCACAAAGAATTAGGGTTTCACCTGCAACCTTTTGTTTCCAGTCTTGCAACTGAATGCCTGGCATTTAGTCATACTTAATAATTTTACTTTTTTCCCCCAATTTAGCTTTAAAACTGCCTGGCCTTTAAGGAAAGGTGAATAACAGAAACCAGAAAACTCGCAGCACTCTATATTAATCAAAGCAGAAAATTCAATCTGTATATACAGAATTCCCAAAGAATCTGTAATATGGATCATGTTAAGAATATCAGAGCTGGGGAGTGTTTCCTGCAACCCAAAAAAGGTTTCTCTAGAGTATTTCAAAGCATCAGTTTTTAGGAAAAAATGTCCTATGACAAATACAAGCCAGCGTATCCTGCACTGCCCACCAGGAATAAATAGACATGGGCAAACCCCTAAGTTTTTTAAACTACAAGCTCAAAGAAGTAATTTGCTTTTCTCAGTAGGAGTGGTAGCTGTAGTGGTCTAAGCCTGTGAGTATGCAAACTGTCTCCAGTTGTCGACAACTTGTGTTCAACAAACAGGGAGCTTTTTTGCATTCCTGTAAATAAAATCACAGCTCAAAAATCAGTTATGTTGTGACAGAGTTTCCTAAAGGACCAAGCATACTGCTTGAACTTCTCAGATCAAGAGACAGCATCAACCACAGAAATAAATTCCAGTTTGTAAGGCGAGACCCAGTGAACTCATACTACTGTGCCATAGGCAAACAGAGGAGAAACTGCAAGAAGTAAAAATATCCAGAAGAAACTAAAGCCAGGCCTGAAATAGCTAAACACTTGGGGGGGAATATCCAACACAGCACCAGTAAGCCTGCACAGAAAGGTGAATTGCAGCAAAGATTTAAAGCATTAAAGAGTAACAAGGCATAACAGAAGCCTGTTGCCTGGATACAGACATGAATTGATCACACGACTTGTGAGAGAGACCTACAAGTGTATATCCTGCTATATACACCTATAAAGATGAGACTGAACCATCTTAGTCCAGATAAATGTGAAAGAAACACTTCTTAGGGAAAAGCAACAGCACTGCTTTGGATCTGGCCCATGTCATGGCTTTTCATTCTGGTTATTTCAGCCTTGCTGTGATTCAGAACACAGGTCCTGGGACTCTGCCCTAAGCATCAAAACACTTTTGGTTTTGACATCCTTTCAAGTTCAAACCGTGCAAAAAAACATGTGGGAAAAAGCTTACATTAGAAATAAATAAAAATCATTCTGTTTCTCCTAACTACACTAAATATTTTCATGTGTATAAATGGAAAACAAGACTGAAAGAGGAATGTTGTGACCCAAATCAGAGTCCCAGTGGAGAGAGATGGCTACATACGTATGTCATAGCAATGAGTTCACCCAGTTTTGGGAATCCTGAATGCCCTCAAGCTAACCTCTCCATAAGTTTGCCATTCCAACTGTAAAATACGTAGAACATTAAATTATCAGAACATCCAGTACAGTAATGTATATAAAGGATGTTTATTCCTTCCCATGTAAGAAGTGTAAACATGGCTGCAGCTTGTAATTACTGTTAAACTATGAGTCACAGAAGCATAGACATTCTACTTGCTCAGCAGGAGTATTAGATTCTCGGATGCATGCAGACCTCTAAGGCAGGCAGCTTTTGTAGCAGTAGCATCATATGATTTCACTGGGGAAAATAAACCATTATGGGTTTTTATTCCCTTTTGCACTGCACAATCAACAGCAAAGGAAATGTGAACTGCTATTGATTTTTTCAGCCTACAGCAGCAAGAGGATCAATCACTTACTAATTTCTAATCAGCTCTGCTTAGGTAAATCAGCTCAAGGCAACAGAACATATCATAATTGTCATTGGGTCATGACTTACCCTCCAGGACAATTAGTGGTGACTTGAGACAATGGAGAAAAACACAGCTTGATTGGCTGAACAGTGTCTGGAGTCCACAAATAAAAATACACGTTCTTGCAAATTGAGCATACGTCACTATTTGGAAAACAACAGAACCTGCACCAACATGTTTTATAGTCTTGTCCACGCAGAATTACACTTTCAAATATGGAGACTCATTCTTGTATTATTTGTACTGATATTACAGAGATATAACTACTATGTTCAAAGGAATTATTCTTACCAAATCTACAAATAACTCATTTTAAAATTAATTTTTAAATATATCTACATCTGTGCACACTTAATCTAATCTAACTATACTCTTCACCTTTCCTTCTTCCTGGTTTCCTAAGATCTGCTTCATCTCCTTTTTGTTTCTAGGTAGTACCTAATCACTTCTGTTCACACACTGTGTGACACTTCTTACGCGTTATAACAGTTGGTTGTGATGTGCATAGAATTACTTATTCAAAATAACTTTGTTAAGATTTCTTTAACAAAATTTAATTTAAGGTTAAATTTTTCTCTAGTGGCTTTAATATCCTGTTACATCCTGTCCTGAGAAAAAGTTAAAATGAACTTCACCTTATATTTCAAGTTGAGACCGGTAAGGTATGGAAAATGAAGTTTTTTTCTTTATATAAAGTAGTGCACAGCATGCCTGTTGTTCATGCGATTATTTGCTGACCAGAATTACTGTATTTAAGAAGCCTTAATTTGATCGTCTAAAACCAAAAACGAACAACTATGCCACTCCACAGACCAGCTGCTTTATCAGCAGATCTGATGAACAGCACACGAGAGGCAATCCCGGAAAAGCCAGGTACACTATGAAACACATCTTAATATGTGACTCATTTTTTGGCACCAGCTTCTCTTACTGAATTCCCAGGAATTCCTCCATATTTCAGAATTGACAAAAGGAAACAGTCGTCTAAGGGCATTCCCGAGAACATACAGGATCAATTTCTTACTCATGACTTACGCAGGTCAAATTTCCCTTAAGTCAGTGGTGTTTTCCTTGGGGGAGTGCTGTCTTTATCCAAAGCACTGTTAATACCAAACTTTCAGTAATCAGATGCAATGCTTGATTTTAATATACTGATATAAGAGTATAAATGTAACTGTATTATAAAGTATTCTGTTTGATAGCTAACTAAATTCCCTGATGTTTGGTCTAAGGACGTCACTGCCCCATCTGCAGACATTGGATTTCTGCGTTTCCTTGCAGTTTGAACTGGCAGGAAATCAAACAGATTTCTCCATTACTAGGGCCTCATCATACATTTCTACAAAATATTTTGACAGTCATCAAAAGCAATCTTGCTCTGAATTTTTCAATTAGCTCTGACTGTAGCACAATGATGTTGAAAATATATAATGAAGTCTATGTAGTTTTTTTCCCTTTTCCTACTAGTATATAGGAAAACCGTACAGTGCAGGTATTTTGAAGCAGTAACTTTACTTTCTTCACAACAAAACCAATATCTTAAGGTTGTAGGATATAATGCTGTACAAGTAAAAAACCAAAAAATGTATTCCCTCAACCTCCACACAGATTTTTCACTGTCCTTAATCATGGGGTATTTACATTATTTATAAGATGAAATAGCAAATATACCACAGACCTGTACCTTTTCTGTGACACAGGATCTGCTAGTATATAAAATTCAGTTATATTTTTTAAAACAGCTAAGCTAATGGACCATTTTGAATGTATTGTTCCTAATCTTTTGGATAACCCTTTCCAGCATAACTGAGGTGACAAAACGACTTTCCACCCTGAAAAAGCTGAATTGAATCGCAGGATAATTCACGTTGGAAGGGACCTCAGGAGGTCTCTAGCCCAAACTCCTGCTCAGAGCACTTCCAATGTTTGACTGCTCTTCCAGGGAAAGAGTTTTCCTTATATTTGATGGCAACCTCTTGTTTCAACTTACACCCACTGCCTTCATGAAAGGCTGAAACGTTATACCTTGCATTTCATACACACCAGTATCACGCGGCTTCCGATCCGTCACCAGTGGCACCGAGCGTCTCGACTTCAAAGTTCAGTATCCTCTCCTTTCATCATGTTCTGATTCCTGTAAATTCTTCCATGCAAATTCTTTATTGCTGTATCTTTTTACCCTGACACCTACGAGTAGCTAAGGTGCCAACACAGGAGGCTGCTCTCCATCACACTGACCAAAGTCTTTTCTTTTTTCCTCCTCTACCACTTGCATGTGGTGATTTTCACTTGCTCTCTAATTGGACAGCGTTTTGGTCCAGAAACACCTTCTATGATCGTGCTGAACCGAGTGTAATAAGGCTGTGTGCACATATAGAGCTCCGCGTGGTATACGTTATTATACACATGCATACATATACACACAATAAACGTTATTACAAATAATAACAAAATGTAACCCGGGCTTTATTTTTGTACTGGTTTACAGCTTCTTCCTCCTAAGCCGTTCCACCGGTATGATGACACGGACAAAACTAAACCAATCCAAAACCCACACCGGTCCAGTCTACCATCGTCCCCTCCCGCTGTGAGGAATACCACACCAGGGCAACCCCTCCCACAGCTGCGTCCTCCGTTATCAGGTTCTACCGCTACGCTGCCAATAACGGAGTCATCCACCGTCTGTGGGGTGGGTGTCGGGCAGCTGGGTGTACTCCCACCAACTCCGCTCATCTCCATGCCCAATCCCGACGGGAAGTCTGACGACCGGGAGATTTGGGTCTCTTCGAGGCCTCTTCCTAAACCGAGCCTCTCCTCAAAACCTGCAAAGCTGTGCAGCCTCGGAGGAGCGCCGCGCTGCTCTGCCTGGCTCCAAAGCCTTCCCGTTGCTACCGATCCAAGCTCCAACACGCTCCACAGGATTTCCTGGGCGTTTCGTCACCGTTTGCGGGGGCAAAGCCGGGGCAGAGACCCGGCTGCCGCCCCGGGATGAGGGTCGGGGCGCGGCGGCGGCGGCGGCGGCGGGAGGCGGGAGGCCGCCCCCGCCGGCCCTGACCCGCGGCGCATGCGCCGGCCCGACCACCGCCGCGGCCTCTGTAGAGGGGTGAGGGGGGACGAGCGGCCCGGCCGCGGGGGTCGCCGCCAGCGGGGAAAGCCCCCTTCCGAGCCGGGACATTCCCGCCGCGGCTCCTGCTGGGACGCCGGGCTACGGGGCTGTAGCAACGCGGAGCCAGCGCCGTCCTCCAGCCCCTCGAAGGACCCTCGCTCCCCCCCTCAGCGGCCCCCTCCTGCAGCGGTCTCCCCCCTCGTTCCCCTCAGCCACCGCCCCCTCCTTCAGCCCGGACTTCCCCCGTCCCCTCAGCAGCCTCCCGCTCCCCCTCACTCGCCCCCGGGTTTCGGCCCGCTCCCGTTTCTCCCGCCCCGCAGCCCCCGGGTGCCTTCTCTCCTTTTCAGCCCTCGCCGGGGTTCCCCGGCCAGCCTTACCCCCGGGGCCGGCTCCCCCCCCCTCCCCCGCTGGCGGCAGGGAGGAAAGCGCTGCCCTCCTCCGCGGCGGGGTTCCCCCCCTCCGCCGAGGCGGAGCGCGGCCCGGCCCGGCCCGCGGCGTAGAAAAGCGGCGGGGAAGCAGAGAGGGAGGGCGAGCGGGCGGGCCCTGCGAGCCCTTAAAGGAGAGCGGCCGTCCTCCTCCCCCGGCGGGGAAGGCGGAAGAGCGAAGCAGGAGCAGCAGCGGCGGCGGCGGCAACAACAACAACAACAACAACAACCGCCCCCGGCCGTGCCTGGCTCCGCTGCGGGTTTATATGCACCTGGGAGCATTACTGCTCGCCCTGGAGAAGAAAGAGAAGGGGCAGCAGCGTGACCGCGGCTCACCTTCCCCGGCCATGTGCTCGGTAAGCGAGGGTAGCAGTACGGACCCCTTGGTGGCCCGCTTCAAACAGGTGGAGGAGACGCTGGAGAAGCTGCACCGGGAAAACAGGAGCCTGAAGAATAAAGTGCCTCGGTACAACGCGCTCTGCACCTTGTACCACGAGTCCGCTCAGCAACTGAAGCACCTCCAGCTGCAGCTGGCTGCCAAGGAGGCGACCATCCGGGAGCTGCGGAGCAGCCTGGCCCGGCGGCAGCAGCAGCAGCCGCAGCCGGCGGCGGGCGGCGAGGCGGAGGCGGCGGGCGCGGAGCCGGCCCGCTCGCTGGTGGAGAGCCTGCTGGAGCAGCTGGGCCAGGCCAGGGAGCAGCTCAGGGACAGCGAGCGACTCTCGGCGCGACGAGTGGAAGCTCTGAGCCAGGTAAAACCGCGAATGCCTTCGGAAGAGCGCGGGCAGGCAGCGCCTCGCCTCGCCCGGGCGAAAGGGTGCGCGTAGAGCCGCGGAGCGGCAGCAGCGTGCACGGCGGGAGCCGCGTTTCCGCACTCGGCTCCAGCAAAAACGAGCGATTTCAGTGCAGTGAGCCCAGCGGTGGCTGTGGTGAACGGAGCATGCAGACGTTTTGCATTCAGACTGCTCACTCGCGTTTATGGAGACAGCTGATGGGGGTGCGCAGGCACCAGCCCCGACAACTTGGTTTCAGTGACTTGCCCACTGTCACGGCAAGTGGGTGGTGGCAGAGCCTGGACCAGAGAGCAAATGTCTTGACCCCTGCAGTGCAATGCTTATCCAGCAGTAGTTCCCACTGCATTAAGTTCAAGGAGGTAAACCGTAAAGCCCTAAACCAAAAACTTAGCGTGGCATTATGAATCTTCATGCAACTATTTTCACAAGGAGAAGGAAAAATAATAAAACCCCCTAAATTTGCAAGTTCCGTATTACTTACTGAAGACCCTCCTCTTTATCAGATGCAACATTTTGTTCTGTAAGATAAACAACTGATGCCACTGCTTTTTCCGTTAAAGTGGTTTTTTTTAAAGTGCACTTAAAGATGGATTTTCCTATTGACATTAAGGCAGCACGTTAATACCTGGAGAAGTAACTGGCAAGTCTGGATTGTGAGGAGATAGATTAGGGAAATCGGTATCTTTCATGACAGGGAAAAAAAAAAGTCTCTAAACTGCATCCCCTCCCATCCGCCACAAGTGCGATTTTTGTTACTGTCATTAAGACTTTCCCACGTTCAGTCTGAAATACTTAAAGAATTTTAAAGCATTTCTTTCTATATGAAGCCGCATAAAGGAATTTCCAAACCCAGAAGCAGTACTTAAAATTGAAACAAGTATTTTTGTCATAAGTAAGCTCTTGACCTAATGCTTATACAAAACATTTTCCATGTATGACACTCACCTAAAACACATTTAAAGAACTTCAAGTTTGGAAATTTGTAATAAGAGGTGATCTTACTGACACTTTGCAGACAGATGACAAACCTGTGGTATCTGAATATATTTTGAAGTCTGATGCTGAATGTCTTTATAGCAAAAGGGAAATTTAGCACAATGCTGAAAAATGTAAACATCAGTAATAAGAACAAGTACTGTTTCTGTAAGTTAGATACTAATTTTATTCTTTTTAGATAAAAATATTTTATGCCCAAATCAGAAACACTGAAATCATTGTCACTAAAAATAACACCACCAAAAAAGAGACATTTTGTGAAGTCAGAGGCCTATGTGCTGGCAAGGAAGAGTGTTCCCTGTGATTTACAGCTCCATTAGCGCTCCCGAAGAACTAGAAGGGTAGAGTCAAGCTTGTACCCGTCTCATGGTCTATGCTGGCATCCAGGGCGTCATTGATTCTGCAGGAGCCGTGCTGCAGAGGCTCCTGTTATCAGCATCCGCTACTTTTTGAGGATATCAAGCACAAGCTGTTTTTGACAAAGTCAGGACTGGTGTACTTCAGATGCATGGTACTACAAAGTGGTTTACCCCAGTCAGCAAGCAAACTTCTTCCTACTCCGAACACCTACGGAGACATTAACTTAATGCCATGCTGATGATCCCACAGAGCTTCCAATTCAACAAGAATGCGTGGCAACAAGATACACAGTTGTCTCCTAAGAGTATGTCCGACCTGCTCACATAGCTTGGAGAGTCAGCTATGGCCAAAATAGAGTCATTGCTGCCACATGGATTTAATTTTCTGCTTGCTTGTCCTTGTCACTCATCCTTTCCTAGGTGGGAAAGTTGCTGTGTATGCTCCCGCTGCTTTGTCCTTATGACAGTGCCAGGCAATGAATACGCTTCACTGGGTTTTGATAAGATGACTTTCCAGTTCTTCCCCCCCCCCCTCAGGAAAATCTTTACTATCTGGTAGTTAGAATGCAGGACCAGTAAGCATTTCTCAGTCTCAATAGTTATTCCTTTAATTCGTTTCTTGTAAGTTCCATCTTTAGTTTGTTGCTGCTGTCTATCTTTTCATAAAATCTTCCTGAATTTTGGCTGGTTGTTTCTTCATTCTACTGACTAGGAAATGCTTGTATAGCTCTCTGAGCAGTTCTTGATTTTGACTGATCGATCTGTCAGTTCCAAGGTCAAGTGATTATATAGAAATGAATTGGATTTCTTTTACTTTTTAAGTACTTTTGCAGTGAGTATAGGAACGATATGGCATTACTGCAGTATGGAATTCAGTCTTAGACATATTTTGGCTTTTGAGTTCACTTTGCTTTTAAATAACTTCCCCTCCCCCTTATGTTTAGGAAGTACAGAAGTTGAATCAGCAGCTAGAGGAGAAAAACGGAGAGATACAGCAGATGATAAATCAGCCTCCATATGAAAAGGAGAGAGAAATCTTACGACTTCAGAAGAGCTTGGCAGAGAGAGAGAAGGCTCAGGCCACCAGCGATGTTTTGTGCCGTTCACTCACTGATGAAACTCATCAACTTCAACGCAAATTAGCATCCACAGCAGAAATGTGTCAACATCTGGCAAAATGTCTAGAAGAGAAGCAAAGAAAAGAGAAGGGGAATTCAGATGACCAGATACCTACCGAAAGATCTAATCAGGTATTCTTACTGCTACTATGCTTCTTTGAAGTCTTATTAGCTTCTGAGATGTTAATTACAATGTGATAGTTGTAACTGGGGAGTGGTGAGAAACATCCCTTTAAATAATTTTGTGTAGGGTGAAAATACTACCATGGCAAGCTCTAAATAATTCCAAGTACCAAAAATTTAGGATGGAAGCAGTTGTCAGTCACTTGCATTTTGGCCGTCTCACTTATGTCATCATCAGAGTATTTTTTTGGAGAGGAGAGCATCTTGAGAGGTCCCTTCTAACCTCAGCAATTTGATGATTACCATTCTTCCCTGCATATACAGGAGACCGTACCTTCTTTATACCGCAGCAGGCTTCTGTGCATCACTAGATGGTGCTGCGCTTTTGAAGGTGGTATCTCCTGATTACTTGTTTAAGCAAGTAAATCACAAAACAAACTAGAGATATTTTAAAGTAGTGTTTATATGAAGAACTCTATAGCACGTGGTCTTCTCAGATCAGGATTTGGCTTTGCACACGCAGTACAGACCTATGGAAAGTTGGTTAGGGAAGAATGAGTCAAGGTGTCTTACCTTTTTTTTTTTCTTTGGCTCTGGGGTTCCCCCCTGGCATCCCAGTGCCAGGCAATGTTTCTCTCCAGCAGGGATGTTTAGAAAAATTGTTTCATGATAGGAAGGTGGCAGAAATGCTACTGAGGGGCACAAAGGAACACCTGGATTTTGGCATACTTTGCTAACAGCTGTATGACTTTGCTGCATCACTTTAGCTGAAGCTTTTCAGCATAGGGTAGAGGTAGATCATGTTATTCTGTTTTTCCAGAAGTCATGATGGTTCAGAGTTGTTAGGTAATTCATCATAATACCATAAGGAAATAACACTAGAGGTGCCACCCCCAATAACAGATCAGAGCATTGAGTAGGATGCTACAGCCAGTTCTCACAAAAAAAGAATAATTGTGTCTCATGTTCTTACTGCTACGTAGTGGTAATGCTGTGTTTCACATGACCACTCATCTATGCTTTTATGATAAACTATACATCGCTCACTTTGACTTTGTAAAACATCCCAGGAGTATTATTTCCAAAGAAAACTTATTCACAGAGTTACCTGTAAGAAATAGAGGTTGACCAGATATAAGAAAAAATGACTTTTTAAGGGACTTGAGGCATTTAGTATTAATATATTTTACGTGTAATTGATAGACAGGAAACTTGATTGGCTTTGATATATGTAATAAGTAGCTAACCTTGTACGGTGGGGACTTCCCTGTTGAAGAAGAGAAATTTCAGATGCAATTACTAGCTGATTCTAGGGAATTTTGTACAAAAGAGTTCTATATTACTCACATACACCGGGGGTTTTTTAAGCAGATGTCACAACTGTAAAAAAGGGGTATCATTTTAGTCAATTATTTAGCAAGCAGGGTTTTTTTCCCCCTCAGTAATTTCTTCCTAGTACTGGCCAAAATTGACAGTAATAACAAAGCAAGATGAAGGCATATCTGTGTCTTTGTCATGCATTCCCCCACTCCAAACAAGTAGTTTCCAAGGAGTTCATGTAAACTGTTAAGCTCTGTTGTCATCAGTGTAGACCCTCATGCATGTAAAATGTGTGGTATTTTTTCTTCTTACCTTCAGTAGGCTCAGAATTTGGTAAGACAGGTATGTTTTTATGACACCACACACCTATTTAAAAGCAATAGCAAGGTAGTAAAAACCTGAGTATGTTTTTGCTCTGCTTATTAATAACAAAAACTGTAGGCTATACTATTAGTATTTAGAAAGATACTATATAGAAATAATATATGTATTTAGCAAATAGTTTTAGAGGAATTAAAAAAAAAGATTACTTACAGTTTAACAGCATAGCTAAGTAGCATTTGGGATTTTTATGTTAAAGTAACACTCCCTTTATCTGAAAATTACAGCTTTTAGACAATGAAACTTCACTTCAAGCTCTTATCTGCAACCTACAAGATGAAAACAGGATGTTAAAACAAAAAGTAGCTCACGTGAGTACTTTCATTCTGTACAAGATTAAGATTTGATTGAGTATTGCTGAATTACAGTAAATTTGGCATAGGTAAGACCTGGTTAATCTAATTAAATGACAGTTTAATGCGAGTCCAAAATTTTTCTTAGTCCTTTCAACACAGCACATTGTCTTTGTTCCCTTAGCTAAGAACAACTTATTACATTGTTTTTAATGTATTGGGGTTTTGTTATTAAAAATACACTGCAGAAGAAAATTTTTGTGTTCCTTCCATGCATCAGTATTGCACCCCAGGAGAACAGCACCAGGGCCACGGTGACTGCCAACGCCCGCCATTCCATATTATTTAATACCGTCCCTATGGACTGGCGAACGGGGAAGGCTGCCCATGAAGAGCCTAGCTTACAGCACGATAATCTTCTGCTCACCTGTAAAGCGGCTCAACCACACTCAGCGGTTGAGTCAGCATATTATATTGTCTTCTAGAGAATTTTGGTCCTGCACATATAGACAGTCTGTGAAAGCTTGGAAGTTTTTGTCTTCATGTTCTTCATGACTCTTCTGGGTAATCTTTCAGGTGGAAGACTTAAATGCAAAATGGCAGAAATACGATGCGAGTAGGGATGAGTATGTGAAGCGACTCCACTTGCAGCTAAAAGAGATGAAGTCCCAACTGGAGCAGCAGCATGGCGTAACTTCAGCACAAACGAATTCTGACCTGATGCACAAGGAGATATTCCGGTTAAACAAGCTACTGGAGGAAAAAATGAATGAATGCATAAAAACAAAGAGAGAATTAGAAGATGTGAAGAAGGCTAGTGAAGGAGATAATGAGCGCATACAAATGCTGGAGCAACAGGTCATTAAGTTTCTTTTTCCTAGAGGTGGGAATTCTTAGTTTCTCCCCAGATCACTGAAGTCCCAGGGGGAAAAATGAATTATTTCTTTTGACATTTGCCACTTGTCTTGCCACATTTGGCTATACAGATACTTAACAACACAGATTTAAAGGAAACTCACTACTTAAAGAACTGCATGCAGTTCTGCTGGATTTAATACAAAATATGAAAGGTCTGAAAAAGAAATACAAATACCTTTAAAGTATCAGATATGGTAGAGAAGATAATATTGAGATCCTCAGAATGAGTATTTACAAAGGAATCACAGCCTCAACTTTTTAGTCTAACCTTCCAATGCTCTAATTTGTAAAATATTAACATAATAATTATGTTTCAGGTCCTAGTTTATAAAGATGATTTCACATCTGAGAGATCAGACAGAGAACGAGCACAGAGTAAAATACAAGAGCTTCAGGCAGAAGTTGCATGTCTGCAACACCAGCTAGCAAGAAGACAGGTAAGGAAGCAACATCCTACTTTTTCAATTAAACACGTCAACAGGATTCAGGACTAAAATATACCTTTAAATAGATTTTAAAAAAAATTTAGTACTTCTAAAACCATTTCAGCTCAGGGCAGCTATCAAAACTGACATTATTTCATAGTCAGTTCTAGTGGAGATGTTTCCCAATACACAGGTAATACCCCTTTCCAGTCTGCTTCCCTTCTATTTTGGATCAACATATAATAAGGGTGAATTCTTAGAAGCAAGAGAAGGATGGCCATGACGCTTGTAACAGTGGCATCTTTAAAGTAGCATACTGGCTATATTCTGTGTTTTCTACAAGCCTTCTATTACAACTATATTAATAAAACTGCAAAAACTGATGCGTATTTTATTTACAAATCTTCTGATAAAAACATGAGCAGTGTTTCAGATAAAGGTGATGAAATAGTCTGTTAAAGAATATCTTTTTACTTCATCTTTTTCAAGAGCTCTTCTTTCTCTTTCTAGGACTCAAGAGACACAAGTAGTCATTTCAGAGTTCACATTGGTAACCAAAATCATATGTACGTACAGACGAACGTTGAACATCTACGAGGCAATAGCCCAGGCCAAACAGGCTTGAGAAGAACATCTTCACAGTCTGAACAAGCTTCTCCTCCTGCCAACAATGGAAACTCAGGATCCGAGGGCAGGGCACAGGGTGAACTTAGATGCCCTCATTGTATGAGGTTTTTCAGTGATGAACTCAGTGATGAATTCCTCAAGCATGTTGCTGAATGTTGTCAGTGACCACGTGACGTGAAGCATGTAAGTTGATCACTACTTTATAGACAGTAAAACTCTTAGGAATTAGGAGGATGAACAATATCTACCTCTTATTTGATTTCACCTTCTCTTGGACTGTATGAAAGACTTCAAGATAAAGCAAAGTGTTTTTATGAAGAACTATTTTTAACAACTGTGTGGAAGGCAAGAATAATGCAAATTCTACTACAAACTAAACTGAAACTTACAGTGGTAGTTAGCTTCAGAGTGCAGCTTGACTTGTGTTTGAGTCTAATTCTTCACAGCAGTCTGAAGTCTTGTGAAAAAAATTACTGAACTTGAAATTTTCCTCCTCTTCCAAAAACGTAGGCTGAAGAACGGGGGAGAAGCATTTTGGCAGAAGATAGATAGGAAAAAATCTTATTGTGCTTTATCTGGATTAAAAGCGAAAGTATTTTCTTCTCAGTCTACTGAGGCTGAACTTTCAGACATCTCATCCGAAAATCCTTGTGTTCCACTGAAATCAGGAGAAGTGAAGAAAATGTAAAAGGGCTGGTTATTGACTAAAACTAGCCTGTCTTCTTGCACAGAAACAATGTACAGGGATATTTATTTTTTCTGTGCGATAAGTAACTATTTTACACATTTGTAAATGTGTATTTGTGTAATTATTGACTGTATTCCTATTTTACCTAAGGACTATTTTTATAATAAAAGTGGTTGTGCAGTTGTTTTACTACATTAGTAAAGTGGTCAAAAATCTCTCTTTCAGTGTAAGTATTTAAATGTGAAATAGTCCCAGTAACTATACTAAGGGCTAACTAAATGTCATGGTTTCAGATTAAGAGTTATTTCATTACTTCAGTGATAACCAGTGTCTCAGACTATTTTCACATATGTTGAAAAATCACTCATTTACGTGAGGAAGAATGACCTTTCAGATGCATGAGAGCACATTAACGCCCTACCCTACCACACGTCTGTGATGATGCCAGTGCTAGCTTAAACGTCTTCTTACCCTACTTACACTGGCAGTAACTTCAACAAATCACAGAGGGCTGTTTTGAGAAGTATCAGAAGTTACAGTGTACAAATGTAACAGAGCCACGGGTTTTTTTCAGCCTTGGCTCCAAGTGTTTCTCACCATGTCAGAGCTGGAGTTAAGGACGGGATACAAAATAAAGGCTTACTGCAACCAGGACCTTTCATAATTAAAAAAATGTACTTTGTGTAACAACACTCCTGTCTTCTGCTTTGCTTCCTTCCCAGTACTACACTTTAGGAAGATTTTCCTTGATGTTTCCTGTTCAGGATCCTGTTGCAGCCCCAAAGAAAGACGATGGTTTATGCCAATGTTGTCTTAGGTGGGATATTGCCAAAAAAGATGCATGGGCCATTGCATGGCAGTGTGCAGGTGCAATTGTTCTTATTAATCTAATCTTTAACTGATTGCAAACCTGTGATTGATTACCAACTGCTTGTTCCCAACACAACATGCACAAACATGCAGAGATTTTTATTTTTTTCTTCTTTTTTTAGTGACCATTTTATACATTGCCTTTTAAGGTCTTAGAGATCAGATGCAGCCCACAGAATATAGGCTGAGAAACATATGATTAAACTTCCTGTGGCATAAGCTAATCTTACTGTTTCTGACTGTTCTCATTAGACAAACCTTGTTTACAGCTTCAGTGTACATCAATACTGTATTGCCAGTGATTGATACAGCAGAATATGGACTTTTTTTTTTTAGTGATTCACATTACAAGACAGTTACAAACACAACAATAAAGTGAGTTAGATCTTGGCAGTGGGTTTTTTTTTTTTATTGCATTGAGATAATCACTGCTTTAATATACATCAGAAGCTCACGCCTGCTATAGGTTTCCCCTCTTGTTAATCCCTGTGGGTACAGTGGGACAGACTGACCTACAACTATTAGAAATAGATGCAAGAATTAGATATGAGAATCTGCAGTACCCAGAAATTAGTAGTACCTATTCTTGTGGGTTAGTGCCCAGTCAAAGCAGAGATTAGTATGAGTCCTGGCAAAGGAGGGCACTTCAGTGCTGGGAAACTGGATATACCTACAACGAGGACCACACTGGACCAACAGGCACAAACAGGTGAAGTTACAGATCATGCACAGATCAGCTACCACCCAAAGCTGTGCAATAAATGATGACTGGAATTTGAATACCCATTGGCAAAAATCTAGGACAGATCTGCTGTTTTTCAGTATAAAACCACCTCACTTCAGAGCTATTTTACTTTACCTTTTCCTACTGAGTTTTATTTTTCTAGCTGGTAAAAAGCCTTACTTATTTCTTGTTTTGGCTTAACCAAGAAATCGGTTACACACACTACGAAGAACTACCAGTGTCTTACATGCAAATGTTTGTCTCAGATTATAGGGCATAAACTATTCCTCCTAAGAGGACTTGTCTATTACCCAGTGCTTTGACTTTTCCAAAATGACTGGTAGATGTCCTGAAGAAACACTATAAGATCTTTACATGCCCTCTCCTCGCCAATCAAAGCATACACATCAAGGCATCCCAAGCAATTACCACGACCACCACCTACATTCACAGTTCAGGTTCCTCAACTTGTAGACCAGAATGCATAAAACCTGTCAGCTCCACTGCCCCAACACTGAAGTGAAAGCAGCCATGAGCTTCCAGGATTTTTTTTGAACCCTTTACATTAAGGAGAGCTCCTTCTGGCTTCACACTGGTGTTCTCTACCACTTGGATGGCCGTCCAAGTTGTGCATGTCTTGTTTGGTTAAACAGTAAAAGTAACCCAGTTCCTTTCCCAAAAGAAAGCAATAAAGGCATATGAGTAAGAAAGTAACTGCATAAAATGAAAGGAACTTCAATAGCATAAACTTTATGAACTTTCGTTATCCATTTGTACTACACTTGTTCACTGAAACACACATCATCTGTAAAACTGCAGAAACAAGTCCTCACACAAGAGACTCTTAAAACGATACAGAAAAACTATGTGACCATATGGGACCTGGTTCCTTATTTGCTGTATTGGTAACAAAAGGCATCCAAGATAACTGAACCCTGTTATCAGGCAAAGTTAATGCTCATTTCGGCTTCTGTAAACCTCTCACTGCTGGTGAGCAATGCCCGTACTGGAGAGGCATGCCAATACTAGAAGAAATACAGAGGTACCTCTGTAAGTCCAGGGAGGCTGGGAGGAGGCAGGATAACTGTCTCTTCTGGCACTTGCAGGAATGTGTCTTCGCATGTTAAGAGCTGCCAAGATGTATTTGACCGATTACCTTCATGATTAGTCCATCCCTTCTCCTAAAATTTCTCCCTCATTAAATTACCTTCCCTCAGTTTTGCTCCCCAAACCAGCCTGAGTTCAGACCCAGGACGAGCTCAGAGCTCCCAAGCAGCTGTCTCACCAACAATGAGGTTTTCAGACCATGTATCCTCCAAGTGCTGACAAGCTGGTTCTCATTAGTCCTGGACCTAATTATAATGTATTTTGATTGGGATTTTAAAGTAAATGCTGTTTACTAATAACTATGCTGGTTGCCATGCAGAAGCAGGCCCTTGGCACACAACCACGACAGCAACTGTGGGCTAGACTAACTCACTGAATCTCAGAAAGTACAACTGGGAGAAGCCTCAGAAGTTGGTCCCCTCCCCAAAAAGCCCCAAGGGAGAGAAGATCAACAATAATGCTGTCTTCTGTAGCATGGGCAGCATAGAGCCTAAAAAGCTTCTCAAATCTTCTGCAACTTTTAAGGCAATGCCTGCTTCCCCCTCCAATGATTTAGGACATCACGTCTTTTAAAACAAACCTTAAATGATGCCTCAAGATTAAGTGCTCACTAATAATAAAACCGACTACAAGAATAAAATTTTTTCAAGAATAAGATACCTATGCTCTATGGTATTTTTTTTAAACTTCCATTTCCTGTGGCTTCGCTGCATGTGTATATATAGAAAGCAAGGGAAATTCCAAACAAGATGCCACACCATTATACTCAGAACAGCAGTGCTTCTCATTCTAAAAAAAGGGAAGTCTCAAATGCTTTTTCTACAAAATCTATGTGAATTCAAAGTATGCTGTAGTAATATTTCCTAGTACCATGCTCCAGTAGCTACTAGCTGGGGGGGGGGGGTCAGCTAAAAACCTAAAGCATAAGAAATACTTACAAGGCACTAGGTCAACCCAGCAGGACCTCAGCAGAGGGATGGGGTTATCAGGTTAAGCACTCCTGCCTTCTCACCCGATGCTGCAAATTGCTCACTAAGGGCAGAGCGCAGCCCAGCACCCTCACTGAAGTGTTCCCTGCCACGGGCCGTCCTAGCTGGAGGGTCAGAGCTCCAACAAGGTTGGGTGGGGGTTTACAAGGTGCTGCAGCAACTGCTGAAACAGGGGCTCTTGAAAGGCACCAACTATCCCAAGTGGCACAGCCTCCATTCCTGCTGCTGCTCAGTGCATTCTTCCCCTTTCTCTTTAGTACGTCCACTTTTTCCTCTTTTTCCTCCTTTTTTACATTTACTGGTAAGAAGCTGTTGGTGCAGGAACTCCTCACAATATGCACTGGATGTATGGCATCCATAGTAGCCCATAGCATCCCTCAGGAACTGGAGATATTTCCATAGCACATGGAGCTCCACTGCGAACAGCACTGAACTAGATGGCGGGTTACGAGACACCTTGTTTCTAGAAGGCACAACCCCCCCACCCCCCAAAACACATGAAGCTTGTACTTGGCTTAACCGCGCTTGTTCCCCTGACTGTCCTTCCCCAGGCCGGTCCTCCAGCACGTCTTCTGGAGACCTGGTTGATGGATGGACTGAGCAGCGAGCAGGGCAGCTCTGGCTGCTCGTGCTGACGCCCACCTCCTCGGTGTCACACGAACTCACCTTGCCTGAGGCTTTCGCACTCTAATTTCTCAAGGAGTGGGAGGGAGAAAAGAGCAGTGGGACCCAGCTGTGCAGCACTTGCAGATCCACCTCCATCCCCTCCCTATCACCGCTGCACCCTTCTCTCCCCGCCTCCCCCACCCTGCATTCACCCAACCTCTTGGTCAAATCTGTCTTCATATAGAAAAAGCATGTGTGTTTGTCGGTTGTTTTTTTAAATTGCCGAGAGATAGACACCTTCTTGGTTACATGCAAATATCACAGGCAGTTTTCACAAGAGGGGCACGCGTGTTACCAGGCAAGCCTGGTGTCTGCCCCGCCAGCTCTTCGGCCAGCACTAGCACACCTCATACCTTGCTGAGCTGCTGGGTTCCTGCTGCAGCCAGGCTTCCTCCAGCCACATCCCAAACCTCCCCTGCACGGCCCAAACCAGCATGGCTGAACGGGACAGTGGGTTTCACAGCTCAGCGTCCTGCTCCACAGCAGTCCAGACTTGGGCGATGCCTGGCGTTACCTTCTCTGCCGAGACAGGAGCCCATGCCAAGGCAATGGTGCCTTGCTGGCACGGAGGGCAAGGTGCCAACCTGTGGTCTCCCTCCAGCTGTGCCCCCCCGAGGGCTGGGCCAGCTGCGGTTCATGCGAGCCAGCCACCTGCGCCTGTCACCTGGGCCCTGGGGCCAGGGGGAGAGCCCCAGGCAGACATACCAGCTCTGGGAGCAGCCCCACTGTGACTAGTCCTGCTCAAAGCCCTGGAGTTTTTCCTGCCCGGTGAGAAGCAGGTCTCAGACCATGCTACAGGGCAGGGTCTCCATCTCTCTCGGGATGCACGGTGGGGGAAGTGACAGGAGCTCAGATCTGCTTGGACTAAGCGATCCCAGCTCATATGAGGGGGAAAAGGAGTAAGGAAACGAGCTCAGTCACCCACAGAGCAATCAGCCCTTGTTCTGACGATCACCACCACATCTCAAGGAAGCACAGGCATCCAGAGAGGCATGCAAAGGTTCACAGACATTCAAGGAAGAACATAACCTACCAAGAGAAAGGGGGACTTGGTGGGTTGCAAAGTGACTCATACACACCACAGCTCAGCACAGACTAAAAGAGCATCCTACTCCTCCTTCCCACCGTCTGAACTTGCCCTCAGTGATGCAGATCTCATTTAGTGGTTCTCAGCCCCTCTTCCGACCTCAGCACTGAGTACCTGCTCCACCTCCTGCAAGGCCTGTTCTTACCTCCCCGGGTGGAAGGACAGAGCTCTCCCATGTGCCACCTCTAACAACAGCTGGCAGACCAGAACCAGACATCTCTGGAGAGAAAGGGATCTTCCTTTGATCCTAGCTGCTGTGATAAGGGGCCTCTCCACCCTCCACGAAAACCAGTCCTAATTTGATCCCTAAACTTCAGTAGTGGTTGATCCTTACCAGCAGGAACATCTATTACCCATGAGACACACCTCCTGGGTGCATTTTTGGAACTGCTCCTTGAGCATTGACTGCTCTGCGCTGCCAGAGCCACCAAGCAAGCCCCATCAGAGACCTGGTGTAGGGTCCCTAGAAAACAAGAGCTAGAGCAGTTCCCATCCTTAATGGCCTCCGAGACTTGTTAGAGCACTTTGCAAAAGCCCACCTCTGCTGCCCCTCACATGTCACAACAGGACAGTCAAAGCAAAGACCCAGAGGAGCAAGAGCGGCACAGAGGTGAGCGCGGCAGAGGTCCACCAGCAGCCGCATCTTCCAGACCCTCCTCACTCACGACGTGGCATGACCCCTAAAACACGCCATATTCTCCAGGCAGTTAAGTGATGCACTGAAACAGCAGCTGTTACACACATGCGTGGTGGGCACAAGAAAGGACATGTTTTTAAGGGGGGCATCTTTCCCCATGTTGGGGTACCTCTGTGCAGGCCCACCTGGGAACAGCAGTAGGGAAGGTCTGCTTCCCAGCGACAGCTCTCCAGCAACACACGTCCTCTGCTGCGAGGCCGGCAAACCTTCACCTGGGAGGCACAAGTGGCACCTGTAGTTAAAGATGAAACAGATGCCAACTGTGAATGCACATGAGATGAGTCTTAGGGTGAGGACATGTCCCCTGTCACACCAGCGATGAAGCAGAGATGTGCAGGAAGTCCGTCTGTCTGTGCTTCACTTCTGCACAACGCAGAGGAGGGGCATCACACCAAATGCAACTGCCTGGACAGAGTCTAAATGTTGTTAAAACTTACATCTATCAATGGCAGGACTGGGAAAATATAAAAGTCTTTTCATTTACTGCAATTACAAAATTCATTAAAAAGGGCCACGGTGATCTACTCTAATGCTCTTAAAACAACAGCCTCCCAGTTACCAGCATTCATTGGTCCGGGATGCTCTTCGCTGGGTGAGCATATTGAGAGGGGAAGAGATGAGTCCAGAGCACATGAAAAACCTACAGAACAGCGGCTACAGCCTGCAAGAAAAGCAAGCGAAATCCAGGCTAACCTCATCACTACAGACCTGCGTCCTGAGAGCAGCTTTTAAACAGGAAGCTGAAGCTCACACTACCAGTAATTGCAAGGTCAGACCTACAATTAGCCATGAAAAGCAACCCTCTGAAGAGAAGTTGAAGGGATATAGATGAAGGTAACATGGCATCGCCAGGGAGCAATCGAGGAATGCAGTGGTTTGCAGGGAATTTGAAACTTGGGTATAGCAGGCAATAGGCATGTGTGTGCAAGTACACACACTTCTCATGCTAAAAAAAGGGATTTTAGCCTTTATTAGAGGGTGAATGGTGCAAAAGATGCTCTGCCTCTGAGCTTGCACCTCTTGTTTTTTTATGAAGCAGAATTTTGACAGCTCCCCTGTGACTCTAAAATAGCTTTAAAACCACAAGTTACCTCTTTTAATAGGACTGAGGAGGTCAGGCTCTCTCTCTCTCCTGAGCAGTCCACTTACTGATCACCAGAGCTCACTTGTGCCCTATTCCAATGACACTCAAACACAATAACAGTTCTTGGGGCAGGACCCAGAGCCCATGACACTGGCCACCCCATCTGAGTGCCTCTAATCACCAAGACACACAGCTTGGCCCCAAAAGCACCATATGATTGCCCTTCTTGCTCCTTCGAGTACCTCTTGTATTATAAAGAAGAGTGGTCATCAAAAGGCACTTCATCTCCAGAGGTAACATCACTTTCCCACCTGCGAGGTTTTATACCTTTTCAGGGCAAGTCTTCCTCCAAGAAAGATATTCCAGAATATACAGGACACAGGTTGTGCCCAGTGGTGTGCTGGGACCGAGGGGAGATCCCTGACAGCCCCAACGATTTGTGCTACACGCAAACCAGGAATTCATCTCCCAGCAGAGGGAACAGCTCTGCAGCACTTGCCACTGAGCAGAGAGAGTCTGGAAAGGGGAGTAAGGTGGAACTTGTTTGAAAGAGACACAGAGGCAAAGCAGTGGACTAGACCAGGGTGTTTTAGAGACAGTTACATGCACTAAACTGATCTTTTTAGATGAATCTCTGTGGCCGAGACTAGGAGCCAGTGTGGGGTGCAGGCAGGCTTTCCCCTCCCACACAAGATCCATCCTTTGATAAGCAGATGCGGAATCCCCTAAACTCTCTGCATGGTGACAGCTCCTGGGGAGGCACAACGTGCAGTGGAAAATATTGATGAGCACAACCACCTCATCACCGTCACCCAAAGAATGGGCGACAACTTATTTTGTAAACTGTTTTGAGGCTTTGTTTTGTTGCACCTACACACACCGGTCGCATGGCACTGCACCTCCTCCTACAAAATGTCAAAGTCTTCGACTCCCAAGAATAACCATTTGGGGAGGAGGGGGAAATAGTATGTGCTGACCAGTTTAACTCCCGTGCAGTGGGGACTGCACTGGTCTTGCCTTTCTCCTCAACTCAGGGTTTGCACTCATCTTGTCCTAAGTTTCCTTCTGGTGGCATCTCCTTTGACAGGCAGTGGGCAAATATAAATTTTTATCTCTGCGGTTTCCAGGTGACTCTCTCAGGGAAAGTTTACTGGAGCTTTAACCTTCCTGAAATGGCAGCAAAGCCAAATAAGCACTTCCTCTTAGCACAGCTGAGGAAATTCAAATGTGCAGTGTTGCAAAACAGCATGAGGACACTCTCCCTCCTGCTTCTGCTGTACTCTCTTGCATGCATTAATATCAGTTGTTACACACACTGGGCAGTAACAAGGTTGGGAAATACTGCCTGGAAAGGCAGGCGAGCGCTACCTTTTACTCTTCCCTGCAGCCAGCTCGTGCCTTTGCCTTCCCAGCAGCTGTAAACAACCCAGATCCTGCAGTCAACAAATTTTCACCTGGACCTCTTTTAGAGTCTGGGCAACTGAATGATTTTGAGCCAAGCCCCAGAAGGATGCCGGCACTATACATACTTGCAAGTGTTGCTGGTTTGCTGCAATAGTGCAAAAGCAAACAGTGATAACAAATAATAACTTGTAATAGATTTTCACAGAATTGATCTCTTAGGTTGCTTCCTTAACCAGAGGGGCACGTAATGTCCCCAGCACCTACAGAAAAGGACCCCAATGTCTATAAGCAAGAAGCTGGGCTTGCATACCCTTTGAGCGATTCTTCTGAACCTTTGAGCAGTTTGTCTACAAGCCGGCGTTAATATTAAGCCTTATAACAATACTAAAGTGGCTAATGTTGGAATGGACTTTAAAAGTCAAGTTCCAGTACCCTCTATGCAGCTTTCAACTTGAGGAAGACTTCGGGAAGGGCTGCGACTCATTTAAGCACTGTGCTTCGTGGTGCCATGCACAACACAGGGGCATCCCTGCAGTTCTTCTAGAGATGGTGCTAAAACAAACCAGAACAAGCTTTGTGCAAACAGTGCAACTGTTTTGACATCGTTTCACTGAGACAACCCTGTGATTTCATGGAGGAAGCCCTGGGCTGCGTACGCTAAAAAAGTCTCAGCCTTGGGTCACCTGTGCAGCCACTTTGTATGGTCACAGGCTACAGACTCCATTAGGGCTCTTCTTTCCATAGTTTTCCATATTATTTAAATGTTTTTCCTCCCTGTGGTTGACAAAGAATAAGCAAGCAGGCAGGCCTGGTTCCGTACCAGAGTTCTCAACCAGTTTTTGCAAGGACCAGCAAGCTGCATCCACCTGCACCTTTAGGCAGCCACCGATTCAACATGGCTGGGTTGAAGAGGCCAACTCCGAGGTCTGACGCGCTGCTGTAGTTTAAGGCTGTGCCCACATTTGGGGGTTATGTACTTAAATAATTACAACGATCATGCAACTTTTTAAGTGCATTAAAAAAAAAACCAAACCCCAACACCTTTGAAAGCTATATTGACTAAAAATTCCAGCTATAGAACAAAGAGCAAGTCTCCAGTACACCCAACCCCATCCCATTACTTGATGTCCATGAACAGGCTGTAGTTTAAAACCTGCCTCACCAAATGAATCAACACATCATTAACACCTATTTCCAAACAGGAAAGGTTTGTATAGTGAAAGTTCAGCCACATTTAGGGAGCACTTGTAGTAGCAACACAACCTGCAACAGCCATTCAGGTCTTCAGTGCGCCAAACCAGTACAACCTGTAGCTATGCAGTTGTTTATACTGGTGCAATTACTCCAAATAGTGATGCAATTGCTCATGAGTCAAGATGATTCTGATCTACACAAGAGGCTGGCAGCTGAGGCTGGTAAACTCAGACCCCAGTGTAAGCAGTGCAGGATCCTTCACATTTGGAAAGCCAGAATCTCTTTGAAGCAACAGCTGTGGACTTCAGGTTCAGAAAATGTCAACTTGTGTTTGTGTGTCTGGAGTTTGGGATTTTCACTCCAGCTCTTTGCCAAGTGAGAGATCAAATATGAAAGAGGATAAAATAAACACATAAAAGCCTACTGATTTGGAAGCCAAGACTGACCATGAAGGAGGGGATTTTTAGGAAATAAACAGTAGAATAACTTTCAAGCATGCATTAAATCAATAATGGAAAATGCTGTACGTGTGTGAGAGTACTGATAGGAATTAAACTTCACAGAAAAGGACACGGGCATGGAGCCAGTACCTGAAGGAAACACAGAGGGAAACTTACTGGAACTTCTGGATGAAGACAGCAGGTCTAGGCATGAATTATTTGTCTAAATCAAATTTATGACTGTCACAGTCAATGGTAACTTTGCAAAAACCACTGAATAGTTGAGCTTGGGAACAGGAAGGTCTGGAGATTGTCTAGTTCAACCCCTCCCTGCTCAAAGCAGGGTCAGTTACAGCAGGCTGCCTGGGGCTGTGGCCAGTCAGGTTTTGACCATCTCCAAGGATGAAGAGTCCACAACCTCCCTATGCAAGCTGCTCCTGGGTTCAACCACCCTCACAGTAGAAAAGGTTTTGATTACGTTTAAATGGAATTTCATTTATTTCAACTTGTGCCCATTGGCTCTTGTCCTGTCACTGGGCACCCTTGAGAAAAGTCTGGACCAGTCTTCTGTGCCGCCCCCACATCAGATATTGGTACACACTGAGAAGACCCACCCCTGAGCCTTCTCTTCTCCAGGTTGGGCAGTCCCAGCTCTCACCTCTCCTTGTTTGATGGATGCTCCAAGGCCTGAATCATCCTTGTGGTCCTTTGCTGGACCCTCTCCAGTATGTCCATGTCTCTCTCATACTGGGGAGCCCAGAACTGGACTCACCACTCCAGATGTGTCTCACCAGTGCTGAGCAGAAGGGAAGGATCACCTTCCTTGACCTACTAGCAACACCCTGCCTAACAGCAGCCACCTTTAGTACAAGGGACACACTGATGGCTCATGTTCAACTTGCCTACCAGGACCCCCAGCTTAACTTCAGCTTGAGCTATTTGACACCAGTCAAGCAAAACAACCCCAAACCAAACAAAAAAACAAAACACTTGTTGATTTTGATGAATTATTCTTGTTAAAAAACAGACCTATTTCTCCCTTTCTCCTGTTCCCCCTGCCCCCGATCCGGAGAGGGATTTTATATATTTATTTATTAACCGTCACGTTCAAAATATTCAGGATCTGCAGATAAATAAATATCCTATGGAGATACAGAGGAGACACATAAAACCTCAGCTAAAACACTAAACAAAGAAGTGACACGCTTATCTCAGGAACCAGTGCTGAATATTCAGAAAAATGGTGTATTTGGCATGGCTTCTAAAACAAACAATTCTTGAAGTGTTTACAAGAAAGCCAACACCGTCCATTGTTGGCAGAGATGGAGGGTGAAGAGGAAGGAAAAAATCTTCCACATTTTTTTGGCAGACTCTAGAAATTCCTCAATCCAAATGCACAGCCTTGTTTTGAAAACTCCTCTAGCAGACACGTAGAAAGCAAAAGAGCCTTGAAAACCTGGGAGGTCTAATGCAGGTACATACCTCTTCTATAACTAGGCTCCCTAAATCACAGCAAGTTAAAAATCCTAACAGTATGGTTTCACTATACATACGTTAGACCCTCTCAGAGTTATCCCTTCTTTCGTGACTTCACAGTTCGTGATATTTGTATTTTTTTGCAATTTGTGAACATTTTACAGTAAGCTTGGGGTACAGCAACTGTTTCCATTCTTTTGTTATGCCTGATTTCCTCACAGCTCAATTGGATGAGATTTCTAAATTGCTCTCTTTGGAGCTGCTCTCCCATTTTGTGAAGATGATGAATCACACCAGACCATGTGCAAACTAGTGGGCGATAACATAAAAATCCCTCACACTTATTGTCAGTGCTTGTAGTATTCCCTCCTCTGTATTACAATGCTGATGTGGCGCAGCTCCATTGCTCACAAAGGAGAGGAAAACAGCAGCATTGACTAAAACCAAGCCGTCATTTTGGAAACTCTCCTGTGAGTTTGTGAGTGCATCACGAATATGACCTGCAACCTCTGTGCTTTCCTAGGCTGCAGGAAGGCGGCCCTGAGATGTTGATCTACATCTACTGAAGAACTAGAGCAAGACCAAGCACAAAACACTTCTGTTGTTTTCTAAGTCAGGATCTGAATTGCTGGTACCTACACAGTGGCAAAAAAGAGGGCATTACTCACTACTGATGTTATTGAATTTCTGATCTTAGTACAACAGTGCATCTATGTATAATTACACTGAACTTCAGCACGTCCTTCTGAATCTCACTTGTGTGCATACCACATTTAGGACCCCAATATTTAACTGAAGGAGGAAGACAAAGGAAGGAGTTAGACTCTTGACTGAGAGAAAAGGACTGAAATCTGATAAGAGGTGCATGGTTCCTGCTGTCTTGACAAAAACGAGCTGTAAGAGAGGGGTTAACACAAAGACAAGTGGTAACAAGGGTGCATGAACTTAAACTAAGGATTTGTTGGATACATTAGGTTTTTCCAAGTGACTGTGCTGATGCTAATCATCACAAAGTTTAGAATAAAAAAAAAATTGGTTGAACAGATACTCAATCTCATTTGGGAAGTCACTGATGAAACTCCAGAAGCTTGGAAACGACAAACATCCTTAAAATGAAAACAAACTAACTTCAATCCTCCCTCAAAGGAACAAGCAGCTGACTTTTAAGTGCCTACCTGACAACAAGGAGATTATTTATTCTTGAGAAATCCATGTTGGCTGCTACTCATGGTCAAACTGATTGTTTCCTCCTTTTTCAGGATGACAGCTCTTGTGGACAGAAGAAAAACAGTAGATATTGTGAGAGATACTGAAAGTTTCAATATGATTTTCACATGACATTTCAATAAGCAAACTCCAAAAAACATTATCTCAAAGGGTGCAAAAGTCAGTCTGGGAGAATTTATTAGCAAGGCTCCTCAAAGATGGGTCCTGGACCTAACAATCAGATACTTTCATTACTGCTTGGGGGATGGGACAGAGATGTGTTAAATACACATGCAGATCCCAAATGAAAAGAAAGTGTCAGTGCATTGGTGAAAGGAATCGGAATGAATGGCTTTGGCAAATTGGGTAGGTGGTTTGGAAAATGCTGGCAATTCACCAAGGACAAATGCAAAGTTATGTAGTTTGAGGGCAATGAATTGCACAAATACATGATGAAGAATCACTAACAGGGCAACTCAAGAAGGTTCAGAGGCTGAATTGAGTCACAGGCTGCTGTGAATAAGCTAGGCACCCAAGTGCAGAGGATAAACAGAAGAGCTGTCAGCTGGATGTGAAGAAATCCCTCTGCTTCACATGGCATTGATAAAGCGCAGCTGAAGTACTGCACTATGCTTTCAAAACTGTACATCAAGAAAAACATGGAAAAAGAAAAATCAGACAAAAGACCAGAGGACTTGAACAAAAATATGACAACAGAGCAGAATATTGAGGGAAGTCCAGCTACATCCTTGCAGAAGGCAAAAAAAATCACACAGCCTGCCTTCCAGTCTTTCTAGTACAGCAAATTTCATTAGATTCCCTGATTAGAAAACTCCATGTAGTGTCCACTTGGTCCCTACAAAAAGTTTACTCCCTTTTTCCGCCACTGTGCTATGCACTTTCCTCCTACAAGGAGCCTTTGCAGCCCGCAGAGCCTGCTGCAGCTCTCTGCCAGCTGGCAGCCCTACCCTGCTCTGTGGGAGCACCTCCAGGCCCAGCATAGGCACTCCCAGGGATGGAGCAATCCCTCCTTCCCTCCACGGCACTTAACTTGACCCCGGGGACCACAAGAACTAGCAGTTGCCTTCTGCCATCCTACCCTGTTCAGACACGACGTGCGTCATACAGTACTTCTGCAACAAACTGAAGAGAAACAATGCTGTGCGCCACCTCCCATGGCTGCTCACTACATTGCCTGCAAAAAATCTCCAACATCTGTGTATGCATACAGCAGAACAGTGTGTATTTGATTAATTTAGGCACAGGTGTGCATCTACATCTGGTGGTAGGGCAGGAACCTTTCCTGCCACAGGGCAGTGCTCTAAGTGACAGGTTGTTCAGGGATGTCTCTCCCATTCTGCTCTGATGAAGTTTTTCCACTACACACGCAAGTGCTGACAGGGGCTCAGATAGACTGTCTGGAAGGAGACCTGAACCTGACTCTCCTGACCTGCAGACAGGCCCACTCTTCACCTTGGCCTTCTGGTTCATAGGGACTCTTTCTTTCTGCATCTCCTCTGGAAGAGTCAACAGTTCAGCCGAGGTTAAATCACAATAAAAGTTTTGGTTCTGCTAAATTAGCTTTCTCCAAGAACGAAAACAGATTTTCAAAACCTCCAAGTATCTCTAGGCCTGGTATTTTCAATTCTTTCAAACATTTCACCCTGTTTCCATTGATTCCTCAAATACTACAATTTGGAAATGATAGTTCCATGTTCTAGAAAGTGCATGTCTGGGAGCTGCATCATTTGCATGCTTCCTCCAACACAAGGACACCAAATACAGACAAAAATTTTGCACCCCCATTGCACTCGTCAGGACTAAAGAAATTATAAGCGAGATTTTGTTCTTCCAGCTCCCAAAAACCTTCAGCTACCCAGATCCAGGTTGTGATTTCATGAAGCTGCATGTTTGCAAGAAGCTGAATCCCCTTTGCCAGCTCTTCAGTTCCTCTTCACGCCCACCTCTTCCCTTCTCCACCCTTCCAGGCTTAACCTTTCGTTCCTTTTTTCTTGGCTCTTGCACAAGCCTTTCCACTAACCACCACCACCTGAGAGAGAACTGACATACGGACCTATCGGATACACAGGGTCAGACTGCGCAATTGCGTCCATCTATAAGTTTATACCTTCCTGTTCCTTGACACAGTGGTAATGGAGTCACCTTAATATATTTAATCTGGGCTGGGCTTTAATCAGCACCCGTGACTCATGCAAAACAATTGGAGACTGGGGGGGCAGGGAGGGGGAAGTACACTCTCTGTGCCATCCCCCTATCTGTAACAAAAAATCCCTAATCCCAGTGAACAAAGTTCCTGGATTTTTAATGCCCTGATCCAGTTTCTCGGGCTCCTATTTCTAGATCTCAGCCTCACAGCTGTGGGGCAGTTCTGCTCTTAATGACAGAGACCTGTAGTGGTTAAAGCTCCTAGAGGTGCCTTAAAACACAGCTGAGACTGGAGTGACTAACACCCACGTGTGACTCCAAGAAGCCTCCACTGGCAGGGACTGCTCAGTACCTGCGATGGGTGGGTAGGTGCGGAGCAGGAGGCTGCTGCAGCCTCCAGCAGAGCAGCGATGGGGTTTCACTGCCCACGGTGGGCAGCATGCAGTGGGATGCAGGCAGGCCAGCTTCAGAGCTCCCCAGTAACCCCAACTCATCCAGTTTGATGATGCTAAAGGAGTGCCCAGCATTGCTGAAAAAACAAACAAACAAACAAAAAAACCCAACCAAAACACCAAACAGCATAGAAAGGCACTAAATTTATGGACAAGATGATGATGAGTGGAAGGGCTGACGTGGATGAAAGGCTGAGAAAGCAATCCTGTCTTTGGCAGCGCTGGTGAGAACTGCAGGTCTGGCTTCACCTCCTGGTTCCCTGCAACGTACCCCCGCACAGGCGGAGCAGGGAAGAGATGGGGTGCTGTGTACATGCTGCTACAGCCACCTCCCAGCTAAGGGGAGGTCCTTCTGGCCGCAGCTGGGTGCTCTGGCTTCGTAAGCAGAGGTACCACGTACCCAAAACAGAGACACATCTGCTGCAGGGTTGTGTCTTCTGCTGGAAAGGAGAACACTAGAGAGGGCAGGGAAAAGTAAACAAAAGGGGCTGAGGATCAAAATAAAAGGCAGGAAAACAAAGGGGATTTTGTCTGATAACGATGAGAGGAACGCCAGGCAAAATCATCCAGTGAAGCAGAAAAGACGATGCATACTTAACACTGGCTTTGCATTGCAGAGTAAGACTGGCATTTCAGAACTCATTAGGATTCTTTAAAAAATTCATTAAAAGCTTCAACAATAGTACTGCAGTAATTTTCTCACAATATTACCTCCCAGAGCTTTCCTGAACACCTACATTTCTTAGTATACATTTGGACCTTCCAGTACATTTGAACATATATACAAGAGACCTGAAGCCTCAAGTTTTTGTAGGATCAATGATGTATCAGCACATATCATTGATGTTTAAAGTTTCTTTATGCTTCTAATTTCCCACAAAACCAAAAGTAGTTCAAACCAGTAAAGCCAATGACAAAATTCCTCAGTTGCTGCAAAAACCACAGCACTTTCCATCCCTCAAGTCTGAGTTTGGGAAGGCTTTTGAAATCAAATTCCTTGCATACAGCACAGATCAGACTGTCAGGATCAGCTTCCTGTTTTCTTCTCAGCTCCTCTTCTTATAATCAAAAGAAGAAAGTGATTTGCTTTTGTAATCCTGGGAATTACTGGTATCCTGAAGCACAACTTGGGTGTTTTCCTTCAGAATCAGAAACGGAACCAAAACAGTTTCAGGAAAGATTTTCCTTTCCATTTCTCAGAGCTGTGTCATTTGGGAGGGGAGAGAGGAACAGGCATGGAACTTGGAAAGGACCAATGACTGTAACTTACAACAACGTAAAGCCATCCTCTCCCTCTCTAGCAAGTGAACTTCTGTAAAAATCACAAATCCATGTCTTAACTGATATGTATTGGCAGGCACTTCCACAGAAAGTCTGAACCAGTGCTTATAGGCAGAGTATCTTTTGTGAGTCATTCAGGAAATGTTACGTTCTTTGCCATTTCAAGGTTAGTTTTAAGCTCCCTGAACATAACAGGGCAGGGATCAGGTGCCACAACAAAGACAAAAAGAAGCTGGGAATTAAGAGAGAGAAACCAAAGACATTGTGCTAACTTTAAAATCTATTTCTCATCACCACTGTACAGCTTGGGTCGCCTTACAATAAATGAGATGCACACAACATACAAAACATATAGAAAGGGAACATATATACAGAAAAGCTTCCACACAAGGAAATATTAAATAAACTCAAACTTCTTAAGTAGGAAGAGAGATGACTGATGTCTGAGGTTTATAAAACCATGAGTGAACAAGGTGGTGAATGAAGGATTAGTACTTAGTGGTTTTCATAATGCAAGAGTTCAGTATCAAATAGAAAAAAAACCCAAACAAAACCAAACCCAAGAAGTTATTGCGTAAAAAAAAATTAAAAAATAAAAAAAATCAGATTTGGGAACTCACTGCCATGGGATGTTTTGGATGGCAAAAGGATAAATGGTTTCAAAAATGATCAGATGAATTGAAGGAAGAAAGTTCTGTTGGCTTTTAAGCACAAGTGTGGATGCAGCATCTGGCTCAGAAAGTCCCTAAATCACTAGCTGACAAAAGCCAGCAGGGAATCCTCAGGGAAATAGGATTAGAAATGGAGCAAATATACAGTCATCACTATATTATTCATTACTGGCCTCTGTCAGACGCTGATCCTAGACTCTTTACCAAGAACTGCAGTTTTCACATTCTTGTATTGGCATGTACAGAAAGGGAACAAAGCTCTGTACTTCTTGTTTCTGGGAGATTCCTACAGAAAGTCTATCTTGGTCTGGGGGTTTGTATAATTGATTTTAGTCCTGTTCATTCTAGCTGTCTCTGAGTATCTGGAAAACTGATGTACAAGAGAAGATATCAGGGCAGTAGATGATGTAATTCATTTTGATGACTGCAAGTTATCTGCTGGTGCTGTAACACCACTACAGCATAACTACCTGAAGGACATACTGAAATTACTAAGTGTCTGAAATTGCGTAATGCTCTTCTGGATCCAGTTATGTCTTTACCCAACTTATTTCTGTAAAACACAGCAAAAAGGGCCAATCCAGGTAGCAATCCAACTGAAAGGATAGATGTCCATACGGTGCAAAACAAGCAGAAATAGTTGGTTTCTGGCCATTCATCTACCTTGCCTCCTTCCCTTAAAATCCCTCCAAGAATTCTATTATTTATTTAAAAAAAACCCCCAAACCCCAAACATCACCAGTTAGATTTTTTCATTTGCAGGCCACGTTCAACTAGTCTGTTCAGCAGAAGAAACAACATTTTGCTCAGTGTTTGCCATTCAGTAAGAGTGGTCCCTGGTAATACCAGCACAAAACAAGGAGTCCAAAAACTCTAGTTTCCTATCACTGCTTTTAAGAGGGACCTTTATGAGGAACCCATTTTAACAGCCTTACTATAAACACATCGTTTGCTGAAACTATTTGGAAGTAGGCCCTTTACAATGGGTATACTTGACTACAATCTGATTACACATCTTGATACGGCTAACAAAAGACAGAATATCTGTGGCACAACACATCCCTCTCCACCCACCCGGCAGATCTGTTACAGAGTCTCTGAATGGACTAAAGGAACCTAAACTTGAAATTTTTAGTATCTTCCCCACAGTCTCCACCCCCAGGATTTTTTCTCTGAATGCCCACTGAATAACCTGGAGGAAGACACTCGTACTGTGGTTGCCTCTCTCTGCAACAAAGCAAAATTCCCTTTGGTTAACCACCTGCTAGCCGTATAACATGGCATTTGCTTCACAGTTAACCTTAACCAAAAGGCACACAGACACCACAGCTGTGTCAGAGGTTCACAGAACTCCACCTCTGGAGATTTTTACTTTTGAAAATCCAGGGATTTGGCATCTATTTGCTCAAGGAAAGGAGTCACTTCCCACAGTTCTTTGAACACCACCCCCCCCCCACCCCCCCACTGCCTCAGTTTTACCCGGGTACTTTTGACTATGACCATGCAGGACAGAACGTTCACTTCCTTCTCCGGCTCACTGAAATTCCCTGATTTCACCACGCACGGCATGCTGCAGCGCCCAAGACGCGGCACAGGAAGCAGAGAAGCTCACTTCTTATCGACAGCCAGAGGACAACACAGCTGCCTGGGAAGGCATAATAGACACTTCACTTTAATTTATTCAAACAAGTTTTGCAAGTAGTCGTGACTGGGGGCACGTGCATACACATAGGAACACACAGATTTATCATGAAACCTGGGGTGACAGCTAGAAGAAGTGTTTACTGCCACAGCTACGAACTTTTCCTAGAACATTGTGTTTTTAAACTTTTCATGTCACAAAAACTTGCTACACTAGGGAACACTCACTGCATCCAGCTGAACTTTTATTTGACAAGGGTTTTTCAAACCATCTCAGGAGTGAAGCAGCAGCATTAGAGTCCTATTAGTCACTGCAATACCATAATGCCTCTATGTTACTTGAAGTGGGACAGATTTTATGGCTGTAACAAATAGGTTAAAAAAATCCTCCTAAAAGATAGAAGAATTACCTCAGCTACCCTATCTCAGTATTGACCTGGTGAAACTACCAATAACATCAGGAACTGAAATCCTGAAATTAGGGCTGAGGAAAGCAACTTTTTTTTTTTCATTTAAATGACTTTAAACACATCCATGTAGTGCATCAGAAGAGCAAGAATGAGTCTTGAGGTGTCCACCTTTAAAGCAAACTGCCAGCCACACGAACCTCATGCAGAAACGTCAACTGCTTGTGTTACTACCCTGCTACCTACCACTGAGCAGCTCTGCCCATGTCTGCTCAGAACAATCCGAAGCAAAATCACAGCAGCACTACTGGGAACTGCAAACACAGAGTCATATACAGCTCTTTGTTCCTGGAAGATAAAACCCATCTCTGGAAGTGCTCCAATGTGCACCTCTAAACACACCAGGCAACATGACGTTGCAGAGGCAGTTTCATTCATTCATTCATTCAGAGAGGTAACCAAGCCTTTTCCTCTCCCCATCTTCCTCTGACCATACAGGAACAGGAGAGGATTTCTCACGTTTCCTGGACAGGAACGTGAAAACGTCACTCAAATCCACTCCTGAGATAGGAGTGCTGAAGTCCAAAATAAAATCCCTGTACGTTACAGGCTGTTACAAAATCATCAGCGTTCAAGTAACCCCAAAGGGCTGGCGTCACTCTGCATAACCAAGAGGACCCAGAAGCAATGTGGAAATTCCATCCTTAAGTCATCAACTGCGACATCCTCTGGCAGTTTTCATCACTGGTACCTCACGTCAAAAAAAAAAAAAAAAAAAAAAAAAAAAGAAAGAAAACTCATCTCGCAGTGTGGCCTCTTTTATGGCTTGTTATTTGAACTGTTTGTTACATGTGCAGTTTTTTCTGGTTCAGCATGCAGCTAGAAGGCCAAGAGCTTTTTTTTTTTTTTTTTCCCAAGGAGATTTTTAAATTCTTCTGGGTTTTCCCCCCTGCCTCCCCACCAGCGACTGAATTATGTACCTGCAGTCAGAGCTGCCATGTGCCAGACGTTCTCGCAGTCATGCGGCCAGTCTGCCATATCACACGGCCATGTGGGTTGTGTCACCCCTCCTGAACAAGTTCCTGCTGGTGCTTGTCCCTGCTCCATGACCAGGGGACTGCTTGTCCAAAAATGCAGGACCACATATAGCAGAGGTACAAACCATGAACAGGTTCATGGTGTGAGCCATGAACCAAGAACATGCTTCAGATTGTCTTTCTGAGCCCCAGAGACAGAGGTGCGAAGGCTTTAGAGATGCAGGACAGTATTGAAGCAATATATGGATAAAAGAAAGACCACAGCTGCGACACTACATCAAATTGCCCTTCCTCCACACAAATCTCTTTGTCCTGCCCCAGGATGCTTCTCATACTTTTAAACCGTTTTCTTTTTCACTCTGGCATGAGTCACCAGTCCAAGACAAAGACGTACAGGGTAACAACCATCAACCCTGCAAAAACTCAAGGGGAAGGATGAGAGAGAGAAAAATAGGAAAGATAAAGTGTTATCTCTCCTTACATGCATCATAGCACTTAGGCTTCTTCGCTTTGCAAGTGTTAAATCCAACTGGTTTTGGTCCTCTTCCTCGCCAGCAGAAAAAAAGATGAAACTCTGAAGCTTGTGGAAAAAGCTGACTGCTAACTGCAGTGGAGACCACACAGCAGGTACGACACACGGGTGAGCTCCCACCTGCAGCCATGGTGACACAATGGAGAAGGGAGGCTGCAGCCACTGTGTGTAGAGAACATCCATCTCCAAACCTGCTCCAGCCCTCAAGCTGGTGACAAGCACCAGCAGGGCATCTGTAGGAAAGGCAACTGTGCCATACCCACACAGCTTCTTTCCCATCTCCAGGAACAAGAGGAAAAAAGTCGTGCTTCAAGGAAGGTATGGACAAACACAGAAAAGACACTGGAGGAGAGAAAAAAAACCCAAACCACTTAATGCAAATATAATTTATTCAGCATGCTACAACAAAAATTGCAGTATAGTGACCAGACCTAAAGAGGTTATAAGAAAGGTATTATTCATTACAGGAAATAAATACTAATTTAAAAAAGGATAGAAAAAGTAATTTCTTATGTGGTCAACCAACACTACAAGCAGAATTAGGCCTTCCGCTAACTTATTACTAACCTTGAGAATAAAGGAGAGAGGTGGATTAGTCCAGACAATGAACTGTGAAAGCTGGATAAATCAGAGGGAAGCTGGAAAATTCAAATAAACTTGAGAATTCTGAGAAGACCAAATTAAACAAAAGGAATGGCACAGGAAGACAGCCTTCCAACAGATGAGCTGGAGTGTCATGCAAACGCATGGTTTCTTATTTTATCTAAAAGCCCTCACTGTTCTATCAGAAAAAGTTATGTTATTGTTTTATGAGAATGTTGTAATTTCTGTGCAAATATTCCTGGATGTGAGAAAAGAAACAGGAACAGCTTCAGCACATTACTAACCAAATAACAGCATTATCTAAAATCAGAGACAGCATGTTAAAAGAATGCCTGACAGGTGGCATTACCTTTTCGCAGAAAAAACCCACCCAACCATAAGGGCTCGTGGAGGACAAAGATGAATACAGAACACAACTGTGGATGACCAGCACACTCCCAAAACAGGGCATCACTAGTGTAAGTGAAGGAATCCCTGATTCCATACTGATGCTAAGTGAACTTACATCTTAGTAAAAATAAAAAGTCATCAGGCATGGGAAAGAAAAGTATCATGACGGTAGGCAACAAATGGCAACTTCAAAAAGGTTCCAGCTAATGTCTGACTTTTTGTCCGCTGTAGTCAAAACCCAGCATGGCCTTGATCCATGACCTCTTCAGCACAGGCACAACTTGAAAAAGTACTCCTGCTGTTTTGAAGTTCACTGTGATGAAGGTAGAATCAATGTGCCTCCTTCCCTCACCCCAGCAAAAAAAACTACCCCAAAACCCTAAGAGGAATTGATATGAGCCTAATGAGCGCTGGCCCTTTGAGGCAGAGACAGTGGAACGTCTTGGGATTTCCTACCCAGCGTGTGCATTCCCATTGCAAAGCAGTGAAATTCTTAAGGCTGTGAAACTGTGCCACCTATGTGATCTCTCAGACAGTTTTGAGGAGGGGAGTATATGTGATAAGTCTGTTGCTGTGGTTTGGTTAAAGATGGTTTCCTGTGAGGCTGGGCCTTCAGCATAGAAGTTTCAAAAGGGGAGGTGGGGGGCTGGGAAAAGACTGACAAGCAAGTTAGACGCAAGCTTAAACTCTCCAGGAAACCACAAAATAACCCCTCTGAAGACTGCAAAGTGCTATTTCTGTGCCTCTATCATCTTTTAAGGAGACAAGAACGGAGGAAGAAGGGCTAGAGAAGAGAGCTGAGCATGAAACCAGAGCTGAACACATGCTGAATGAACGGAGGCACGAAGGAAAGAATGATTGGGGAATGCCAAACCCTACTGAAGTCAACGGGAATTGCATCAGTAGCTTCATGGAGCTGGGGCTGCACACAAAGATGAAAATCCATCTAGACAGGAACAAAGACAGACAGCCGCTGTCAGCATAGGAGCCGTGCATGGGAATGCCCCTGTTGAGCTACGCATGAACGGTGCGCTGGAATTACCAAGCTGGCTACAGTTATTGCAAGGTTAAGCCACCACAACCAGACTGTGGTTGAGGGATGCCGATATTTTAAGCAAGTCTTCTGCATAGCAGGGAAGACAAATGAGGTGTGGAAATTGTTAGTGGGATACCCTTTGTGCATCACTAGCCGTACTAGCCTTCACCACAAGGGTTTGGAAACCTCACGGTCAAGAGCAGAGGTTAGCCTCAACGCTGCCTGTAGCAGAGTTGTTCTGTATTTGCTCTGGCTCAAAAGCAGTAATTAAGAAACACATAGCTTGCAGAAATAATGCAGGAGTACGGTTCATCTGCTTCATTTGGTTTGTCACTTAAAACTGGGCAACGTTTCAAAAAAAGATCAGCTAGAAGAGGGAAAGCATTTATAAGAGATTAATGGCTCTTAAATGACAATGAACTGATCTTCCCCTCTGCTGTGCCTCATGGCTCAAATTTATTTTCTAGAAGGGAAGAAACACAGAATGCTGCATTCATTAGGCTGAACTCCAGCTTTACATTACACTTGCACTGCTGGAAACCACAGGCACCTAAGAAGCATCAAATTATGATTGCTCTGCTAAGAGCTAGAGCAGAATCAAACACTAAAAATAGAGAGGTATCAGTTGGTTGAAAGACCTTCATCTGATCAAGGCAAAACAGTGCTTTGCAGGAAATTATGAGAAAGCTTTTCCCCATACTATCATTTTTCAAAATGTTAAGTGAGAAAAGCTCACTTAAATATTAAAATCAAAATATTAAGTGAGAAAGTCTTCTGTAGCAGGTGACAGATCTATCCTGTAAGAAATGAAGTACAGAGTATTTTTCAGCACACACTTCTAACACACCACTTAAACATCTATTTTGAACATGATAGTCTTTCAATCAAGTGACAGATCCCCTTTGACTGTAGTTCCAAATATAATCAAAGAAGAAGAAAGGTTAAAAAACAATTGTTTGCGTGTAAAGTCTTGGTGCCCGTACTGAATATGGTACAAGTAGGCAAGGATAGAGCGGTCATTACACCACAGATCAAAAAATGAAGTTACCCAAAACACTACCCTGTAATCTTTAACAACAGAAACAAGAAAAACACATTACTATGATTTCATCAAAACATACATGCCCTCAGATAAGCAGTAAGCTGAGGAAGTAGCGGTAAGATATTCTTGTACTGTCAAAACATGTGAAAAGGTCTCCTCCTTCTTGAAAAGGATTCCACTAATAACAGGCTGTTTCCACCTTCACATCTGCCTAGAGACAGGCTGCATGCAATAAAATGACACAGCAAGGCACTCCATTCCAAGCTTTTACAGTGGCCATCAGTCTCCGGTCTACTTTACTGCAATGTTTTTGCCACAAAAGCCTTGGAAGACACAGTGTCCTGGCTATAGGCAGGTACAGTAAAGGAGAGCATAACACTGAGCAACCTGGTCACAGCAGCTGTAGAGCGCAGGGAACTCAGCACAGCTATATGTGTGACAAAGTAGACAATCACTGTGCTCTAGAAGCACAGAGTTCAAAATACATTACAGAACATGGAGATTTCTTTTGAGTTTTAACCAGCATAAGAGAAATCCATTTGACAGTGGACATAATTCTTTTTTTGGGGGGACAGATGGACACATGACACCACAATGACTGGCTAGTTTCTCTTCTGAAGAGTCTCTCAAATTATGTACAGCAGAACTCCCTCAAAAAGAAAGGCCGAAGAGAAGTTACTAAGATACTACAGCCATTGAGCACATCATAACTTCCACAACTATGGAGAAGTGCTCAGGGGAAGTGTGCACTGAGCTCCTAGCAATTGTTCTAGGACGGTTCCTCTTCAGATAGTCAGGGCACAATTTAGGAGCTATCACAGCCTGGGTGGAATTCACCTGAAGAACCCTGGACATGAAAAAAAAAGGACTTCTAATTATCAATAGTTGCACACATCTCAGTAGAGATGAGGATGTGGGAGGAGGGAACTGTAGTCTTCCAGCTTCTGAGAAGAGGAGGAGGAAGTATGGGACCCATGCCAGCTGATTCTGCTCCCTTACACTGGGGAGAGGAAGAAAAAGTTTTCCTCCATTCTTCCTCACTGGGGACTAATTTTCAAATCAATCCACTGTGGGACAGTCAGAGTCCACCATATGGGAAAATGCTGAAGAAAAGCAAAATCTGCTTGAAGAAGGCTCAACAGAAGTTATCACAGAGATAGAATACATGCATGTGTTTGTGCAAATGCATTAAGTAGGTGAAAGTATGTATTAAAGTAAATCATCTGGGATTTAGCGTATTTGCAAACTGTCTTAAAGAGTGGCCAATCCAAAAGAGGTAGACCACTATCATTCTACAGGTACACAAACCTGCCATATGTCATGGAAGCTGCATATGAAAGAACCAAATTAGAAATGCCTGTATCTCCTACTGTGTACTCGCTCACTCAGTCCTAGAATGGGGTTACAAAAAGTCTTTTCCCAGGATATAACAGTACCCAGGAGCGACATTCCTGACATTTCCCTATGCAAGTGGAGCAGCTCCTTTCCTTCACAGAAAGACTGACACTGTGACACCACAACCAGTTCCATGGAAAATGAAAATTAAGGAGCAAACAGTAGCCAGTGTCCCTAATCTTTTCCCAAGATTCTCCCGCTCCCACGCTCAAGGTATATCACAGGGGGCCTCTCTGAAGGGCCTGTACACAAACAAATGCTGCAAAACAGAACAAACTGGAAGTCCATGTGCAGACACAAAGCTATGATATCTCTAAGAGTAGAGATGCAGTGGGATAGTTCACATGACTGCAGTGCTGTGACGGATGGATGGATGGATGATGGCTCTTCAGGAAGGAAAAAAGAAAAAACAGAGAGCTTGGGGCTGTGCTCTGTGCAAAGAAGTGGCCTGAACATGCAGAGCTCTGCAAAGCAATAGGTGACAGACTGGTTAAAAGCTTCTAAGTCAGGACAAGAGAGGAGGCCAACAAGCATAATAGTGTGATGGGTGTCCGCTACAGGCCACCAAAACTGAGAGAAAGTAGATGAAATCAGCTGTAATCAGCTGGGAGAAGCCTTTTGATTGCAGGCCCTGTTTCTCCCTGGGGGTTTTCACCACCCCAGTAACTGCTGGGAGGAAAAGAAGGAAGGGTGCAAGCAATCCAGGAAAGCAATCCTGGAGGACAACTTCTTGAAAAAACTGATAGACAAGTCGATTAGCAGAGACACTCTGCTCAATCTGCTACTCATTAATCAAGATGAACTAGTTAAAGCTGTGAAGGTTCATCACAGCCTTGGCCGCAGCAATCATAAGATGGCAATATAAAGATCCTGAAAGAAGTAAGGTCGGCAGGTAGCAGAACAGAGATCTTGAACTTCGGAAGAGCAGACCTAGGCTTGTTCAGGGAACTGGTAGGCAGGATCCCATCGGAGGCAGAGGCAAAGGGGCCTAGGAGGGCCAACTGATCTCCAAGAACAACCACTCAAAAGCAGAACAGCCTGTTATGATGTGCAGGAAGTCAAGCAAACGTGGCAGGGGGCCAGCTCTGCCCAGGGGGGAACTCCTGACTGAGCTCAGACACTAAAAGAAAGTGTACAGGCGGTGGAAGTGGGGACAGGCTTTTTAGGAGGAATATGGAGACAACTCCTGAGCACACAGGAGGACAGGAAAGTAAAAGCTTGGCTGGAGTTGAAACATGGAAGGGGTGCAGAAGGCAACAAGAAGTATCTCAGCAGGAAGGAAAATGCTAGTCCATGGACAAAGGGCACAAAAAAAGGCCAAAGTATAAAACGCCTACTTGGCTGGGAAGGTCTGTTCTCAGTCCTCCTTGAAGGTAGCGGCAGAGTCTGTGCAAGTAAAACATAACCCAGAATAGAGAAAGAGTGGGTTAGGGGCCGCTTCAGCAAATTAGACATCACGAAAGACAGCAGGAAGCTGGACTAGGTGACCTGCAAAGGTCTCTTCCAACCTGAATTAGTCTTGATTACAGATTCCCAGGGGTCACCATAAACTCTTGTATTATCTAAAGAAAAATCAAGGTAGAAATGTCATCTCAGTCTATCATCTTAACCATAGCTGTGCCAAAGTTAAAAATCTGCTATATTTAAAGACAGAAGACATAATATAACAATGCATACGAGAAACAGCGATTTTAAGTTCACTAACAGTTCTTATCCATATACACTACACTGTCAGATGCTGACATTACTAGAGTTATGTTTTCAGACACCAGTATCTCAGGTGAGAACAAGATGGGGCCAAACATAGTGCTGCCCTCTAAATCATATCAGAAAAGCTGTTAACATCATTGCTTCCCCCTATTACCAACGGGTTGACATCAGAGATTTGGTGGCTGAATATTTAATCCTATAATACTCTAATATTAAAAAGCCCCCAAGCCCTTAAAGGAAGGATGTCCATTGCTTCAGCATCACAGTAAACTCATTTAGGATGGAAAAGGTAATAACAACTTCCATGTGGAAGATGCCCTGTCCTGCTGTTTGTGTTTGCTAACTTCTCCAAGAGTATCTGGGCTCCCTTTAAGTCTGGGCTGTAGCATGCAATTGCTAATGTATTAAGAAACCTTTCCTAGAGGTCATCAGTATCCTGCTGCATTGTCAAGTGGCATTATTTTGATGTAATGTCAAAGCAACTATTAGAACAAAATAGGGAAAGAAGGCCCCTGCAGGGCCACCTTCCAGAACTACTTGGATCACAGTAATAACCAATTTGAAGGAGCTAGTCTGCAAAGACAGACAGGTATATTAGCTCTGTGAAGAGAACAAACCAAATATTAGGAAAATGAGTAAAACACAAGTATATCATCAGTTCTCTCTAAAGGTCCCTTCACTGAACCATCAGCCAGATAAATTCTTCTACATGTTTCAAATTAATCATTATCTTGCAAACACAGAAAGCAACAGCTTTAATTATTATTTTTAAATAAAGCAAGGCTGCTGCAACAATCAAATAGCAACTACACACTTAGTCCCAGTGCTACAGCAGGAGGGAGCTGAGCTGTAAAAGCCTGTGCCTTCAGACAACGGAAGGTTTTAAAGTTCAAGTGTTTTTCTGACCCTTCTTAGAGGCTGAAACATTCTCAGCTGAGCATATACACTCATAGACACTCTCTTTAATGAACTGAAAGTGTCAACTTCCCATTGGTGCGTCAGATGGACTTTTTCTCAAGCAGTGGAAACAACTGTCTAGGCAGCACTTGCGTGGGGCTGGAGACACCACTGAGCTGCTGAAGTACCTTTCATAATAAAATTGAAACTATGAGGAGAGACCATTCATTCTTTACCTCTGAATCAGGAAGTCCACTCATTCATCAGCTCATGTAGCAAAACACATAACATTCACACCATCCCCGCCACTCCTCCTCCAAACATTAACTCACAAAAAGCCATTCAGAAGCTTCCTCAAGCCCACCGGGAAAATCAGCGGGGGCTTTTTGTAGGCGTAGCTTATGGTAGTCTAAAGTCAACAGCTAATTTCAGCCAGGGAAAGCCCACTGCCATTTATTTATTATTTCCTTAGTATAACTTACACAGAGTAGGTTAAAAAGGGAAAGGCCTGAGACAACCATGATACAGCCAAAACGAAACAAGGCTCCTCATCAACAAAACCAGCCTGAGATGATATTAACAAACATATCACACCACATGCCAGATTTAATATGCTATTCCACCACAAACGCTACCACCGCAATGCTCACACCATTATCGTCACATAGTGGAACAAACTCCTGCAAGAACATGATCTCTACCTCAAGGCTGATGTAAACCAGGTGCTTCACTATCCCACGTTCAACATTTGAAATACATTATATGAATAAAAATTGTCATGAAGAGCTTCTTACTGCAGTACCTAAAACCAGGAGATCTGGATCCCGTTCTCATCGCACCTATCCTTCACTTCCTCAGGAACTGAGGTAATATGTAACTTACTAGAAGAAGCATCAAATGGTTTGAGATACCTAAATGTACTACAAAGGTCCTAGCAGCAGCCCCAGATACACGGAAAACAGAGTCCTTCCTCCTCTACCCGCATCATAGGTGTGGGTGGGGAACCATGTAAGGAGAAAGAAGCACGAAGACAGTGAGGGTTTTAAACAAAGGGAGGAAACATGCTTAAAGAAAATGGAAAATTGGGAATGGCAATGCTGTTTCAAATTCTTGAAATGCATGGGTTAATCCCTACTCTTTCCCCAGAACTTGCTTAGAAGCCATGAGATAGCTTTTACCAATACAGGCAGAAAGCTTAGAGACATGAAAGATGAGCCTAAGGGCTAAAAAGTAAATGAACAGTAATAATAAATAAAATGCCCATTTATTACAACCAATAAGTCAATGAACAAATTGCCCAGAGAGGCTGCACTTTCCATACTAGAAGGTTTTCAAGGCCAAACCAGATGAAGACCTGAGTAACCCAATATGATCTCAAAGCTGACCCTGCTTAGAGCAGGAGGTTAGACTGGAGACTTTAAGTCCCTTCCAACCTGAATTACCCTGTCCTGCATTCCTGTTCTGCAGCCTTCCTGGGTTCAGCCTCTGACTAAAGGGACTATCAAACTCTTCAAGCCTGTCAATACAGATGTGTTCACGTGCCACCTTCAGAACTAAAATTCCCCTTGCAAGCTTTCCAGCCTTAAAATATTAAAGTGAGCAAGTCATTAACCCTCCTGCCTAATGGAACCATCAACTCTGTGATCATCTATTGCCAGGTAGTGCAGCAGCTTTGAGACAGCACCAGAGAGCTGGGCAACAACCCTTGACGTGGCACAGGGAGGGTGCTAGAGAGCATCTAAAAGGATGCCCAGGCTGTTACGTGTGTACCAGACTTCACTACCCTACCAGATCTCAGGGCTCACTAGAAACCACAATCACCATGAAAACTGCAGTCCACACTTCATGTCTGTAATTGGGCTGGCGTATGAGTGCAGCAGGCAGGGTAGCAGAGAGGTGACATCTTGCAACAGGCGTGGCCCGAGCCTGTCTCCTTGAAGCGTCAAACCAGACTGAGTCATACAGAATTGAGTCGAGTTCAAAATTTGAAAGGGAAGCCAAAACCCCTGCAAAATGCCCCGCTTCCTGATGATCGGTGGCCAGCCCTCCGCTGGGTACAGACTTTCGCCGCCTGCCACCTCGTGCTTCCTGCAAGCACTGCCAGCAGGGGCAGGATGCTGCACCAGGAGTCCTCTCTAGAGCATGCTACCAGTCTTCATTGGTCTGCACTAAACATTTGTTTTCTTAATTAACACAGGGAGAAATGCAATTAAAATTCCAGCCAAACCCATAAAATGAATCTCTGTTTGTCACCTGTTTTTCTCATCTGTTTCTGGCTAGCAGCACCCCTGGCTTAAGGAACCAGATAGAATTTACAGTACTCTTTTTAATGCCCTGTTGGTTGTCCCATTTATTTTGACACGAATAGCATCAAACTGCATTTGCAGCTTTGCTGTTACCTGAAAATTCACCACTTCTTTCCCCCCTGGCGAGTGCAGCTGCTAAGTTCTGCTCAAAGAACTCACTCGTCCTTTGAGCTATGTCTACTGAGACACCATGCATGGGGTAACAGGGAGAAAGAACTGGAAATGATTTAAAATTTGGATAAAATTTAAGACATTCCTGATGCTGATCCCTAAATATGAAAAAGCATGTAGTGTTGGCAATGGAAAACAGCAGAGGAAGATGACAGCGAACATAAAAAGGAAGCTCACTTGGCCACGAAGTACATGAACTTCTGTATGGGTCACACCACTCTCACTATGGCCAGAGCATTTCCTTTCCTGGGCGGCTTCTCCAACAAAGGACTGCCAGAACGCCACTATAAAAGGGAGCAGAAATATTTCAGCAACTCATCCTAGAGAAAAAGCAGGACGTAACCTTCACACTCTGAAAGGACAGGATCCACACAAATTATTTTTGTTTCCAACAAGTGAAATTCAGATCTACTGTTTTGAAATTTGAGTTTCTAATGTAATCAAGCTTCTGCCTGTGGTGGGTTGACCCTGGCTGGATGCCAGGTGCCCACCAAAGCTGCTCTATCACTCCCCTCCTCAGCTGGACAGGGGAGAGAAAAACATAACAAAAGGCTCATGGGTCAAGATAAAGACAGGGAGAGATCACTCAACCAATTACCACCATGGGCAAAACAGACTCAACTTGGGGAAAATTAGTTTAATTTTATTACCAATCAAATCAGAGTAGGGTAATGAGAAATAAAACCAAATCTTAAAACACCTTCCCCCCACCCATCCCTTCTTCCCAGGCACAGCTTCACTCCACATTTTCTCTACCTCCTCCCTGTCAGTGGTGGTCAGTTCATGACATGTTGTTTGTGCTGCTCCTTCCTCCTCAGGGGCAGGACTCCTCACTCTTCCCCTGCTCCAGCATGGGGTCCCTCCCACGGGAGACAGTTCTCCACGAACTTCTCCAACGTGGGTCCTTCCCACAGGCTGCAATTCTTCACGAACTGCTCCAACATGGGTCCCTTCCATGGGCTGCAGTCCTTCAGGCACAGACTGCTCCAGCATGGGTCCCCCATGGGGTCACAAGTCCTGCCAGAAAACCTGCTCCGTGGGCTCCTCTCTCCACAGGTCCGCAGGTCCTCCCAGGAGCCTGCTCCAGTTTGGGCTTCCCACAGGGTCACAGCCTCCTTCAGGCATCCCCCTGCTCCGGCGTGGGGTCCTCCTTTCAGGGCTGCAGGTGGAGATCTGCTCCCCTGTGGACCTCCCTGGGCTGCAGGGGGACAGCCTGCCTCACCAGGGTCTTCCCCACGGGCTGCAGGGGAATCTCTGCTCCGGCGCCTGGAGCATCTCCTCCCCTCCTTCTGCACTGACCTGGGGGTCTGCAGGGCTGTTCCTCTCGCATGTCCTCACTCCTCTCTCTGGCTGCCGTTTCTGTTGTGCAGCAACTTTTTCCCCTTCTTAAATCTGTTCTCCCAGAGTCATTACCACCGTCACTGATGGGCTCGGCCTTGGCCAGCGGCGGGTCCGTCTTGGAGCCGGCTGGCATTGGCTCTGTCAGACACAGGGGAAGCTTCCAGCAGCTTCTCACAGAAGCCACCCCTGTAAAGCCCCCCCACTACCAAAACCTTGCCATGCAAACCCAATACAGTTACACAACCAAATTGTACCTAAGTGAACATTACCCCGAAAAGGCACTTTAACCTTTCAGGTTAACCTTTGGGTCTCGTCACCACTAAAAAAGTTACAGCTTTTGCAATCCTGCCAAGTCCAATTTGGCTGAAACATAGCAACTGATAGGTTTTAATCTTCTGCACAGATTATGGCAACTCTCAAGTGATCTAAAAGCGCCACACACTCCTTGCAGAAATTTAGCATCCAGTATCCTGTCTTGCTGGTTATAGGGAAGATTATTTTCTCACCTGAAGACCAAGACGCTGGAAAACTAATTTTTTAAATTTTTTTTAAACGAAGTGTCAAGTTTCATAGTGAATGCTCGATAAAAAGCTTTAAGAGGCAACTTTTCATTCTATTGGAATAAAGCTATCGCACCAGACCAAGATGCTTAAACAGACTTGGCCAAGCTCTTTGCATATACCTGGTCTCCTTCCCCTGTGTTTGCACAGTAGTAAGATGATTTCAACTCTCTCTACACTTCTTGGCAGGAAATGGCAGATTTACTAGTTGAATTAGACAAACCCATTCTAAGCTGATCATTGGAAATTATCTCACTCCCATGCAAATGAGTACATCTGCTATGAGACAATGATCCTCACTCAATGCAAAACTTGCTGCCACTGATCAAAGCTCTCAGCTTCTTTCTATTAGCAAAAGTAAGGTGAACAAAATAAGTCACGTGCTTTCCTAGAAATTAATTTCTAGTGGGTAGAAACCATTGCCATTCTCCACAGTAGACAATCACGGCTGGAGATCACATTTATACCATAGCTGAACTACATGAGGTCCTGTATCTTTAGAATTTCTTAAGCATTAAACACATAAGCCAGCTGATTCACTTCCCCGTACATAGGATGGTGATACCGTATGTATTGGTTTTATGTGGCAAGGTTTTGGTAGCGGGGGGGGTTACAGGGGTGGCTCCTGTAAGAAGCTGCTGGAAGCTTCCCCTGTGTTCGAGAGAGAGCGAGCCTATACCAGCCGGCTCTAAGACAGACCCGCCGCCGGCCAAGGCCGAGCCAATCAGTGATAGTGGTAACGCCTCTGTGATAACATTTTTAAGAAGGAAAAAAAAAGTTGGGACGCGGAAAACAGCCACCGGAGAGAGGAGTGAGAACATGTAAGAGAAACAAGCCTGCGGACACCAAGGTCAGTGCAGAAGGAGGGGGAGGAGATGCTCCAGGCGCCGGAGCGAAGATTCCCCTGCAGCCCGTGGTGAAGACCCTGGTGAGGCAGGCTGTCCCCCTGCAGTCCAGGGAGGTCCATGGTGGGGCAGATATCCACCTGCAGCCCTGAAAGGAGGACCCCACGCCGGAGCAGGGGGATGCCTGAAGGAGGCTGTGACCCTGTGGGAAGCCCAAACTGGAGCAGGCTCCTGGGAGGACCTGCGGACCTGTGGAGAGAGGAGCCCACGGAGCAGGTTTTCTGGCAGGACTTGTGACCCCGTGGGGGACCCACGCTGGAGCAGTCTGTGCCTGAAGGACTGCACACCGTGGAAAGGACCCATGCTGGAGCAGTTCGTGAAGAACTGCAGCCCGTGGGAATGGCCCACGTTGGAGAAAGTTCGTGGAGGACTGTCTCCCGTGGGTGGGACTCCACGTTGGAGCAGGGGAAGAGTGTGATGAGCCCTCGCCCTGAGGAGGTGAAGCGGCGGAAAATAACATGTGATGACCGTAAACCCCATCCCTGTCCCCCTTGGGCCGCTGGGGGGGCTTGGTGGAGAAATCCGGGAGTGAAGTTGTGCCCGGGAAGAAGGGAGGGGTGGAGGGAAGGTGTTCTGAGATTTCGTTTTATTTCTCATTTACCTTACTCTGGCTGATTTGTAATAAAAAGTGAGCTAATTTTCCCTAAGCTGAGTCTGTTTTGCCCGTGATGGTAATTAGTGAATGATCTCTCCTGTCCTTATCTCGACCCGCAAGCTTTTTGTTATATTTTTTCTCTCCCCTGTCCAGCTGAGGATGGGGGAGTGATAGAACGGCTTTGGTGGGCACCTGGCGTCCAGCCAGGGTCAACCCATCACACCGTACCAGGTAGCCAGTCCATGCAACACTGATCTCAGAATGTAACCTACACCATTAATTAGCATTTAATGTTCCCATCACCTTACTTAACAGTTACTGCTAAACTTCTGCACAACACCTTTCAAAAGAAAATTCCCCCCATCTGCGTGTTCCATGCTCTAAAGACCAAGAACCTTTGAGGTGTATAAAAGAAGTATTTAATAACAACTAAGCCATCTTTCAGAAGTACAAAAGCGATACTTAGTTTGAGGGTCACTTCACAGTTCCTATTCCCACAAGGAAACATGGTCATGTGTGATGGAAAACAGCAACCAGATTAACCTGATACCCTGACATGGTAAGACAAAAGACAAATTTACTAAAGCCAGGAACAAGAGGTGAAACCGACCCATAGAAAACTGAGCACTAAGGGTCTGGATTGCAATTTGGCCACAGCTGTGAGGTACATGCTTCCTGATTTATGAGAATCTACCAAGAGAGATTACAACAGGCCAGGAAATCCACAGCTCCTATCCATCCCATCCACTACCTCCTACAGCACAGGACATGCCGTTACTGTGCCACGAAGGAATGAGCTAAGAAGAAAACACCAGACCCCTCCTCTTTCTCTCATCCAATGCTGTTTAGAGAACAACTAGGAGCTTTAATTCATTCCGACCCCACTGAACTTACTTGCAACATGGTCTGACTACAGCATGGGGCACTCCATCCATTTTCAGCCACGCAGCTGTCCACACACGATAAGAAACACTACAGTGTGATGGCAGCATTTCAGGCGTGCATGAGATAACAGTTTAACAAAATAAACCCCACAGTATTAACTCCTAAGTTCTGCTTAACAAAACTGCTTCATCTCTGTGCTGATGCTTCTTTTGTAAACTGGAGTAAAGTTGTAGCTGCCTCACATCTTTCCTGCCTCAGCAGTTGTACACCAGTGTCCGCTTGGAGACATCTTTACCACAGTTCAGATATTCATTAATAATCCTCTTAAAGAAAGAACAATTCTCAGTGCAGTGATGAGCTACTGAATTGCATGGGTAACAATAAAACAGAAATACTGTCAGCAAGTTAAGGCAAAAGCTATTTAAGGAAGTAAGTGGATTAAATCAGAGTCCTTTACCAAAAGAAAGTAACACATTTCCAGAGAGTTGTAGGACACAAAAGCTTGCACTAAAGATTTACAACAACCTTCTTTTAGATGCTTTACAAATAAAATGCAAAAAGGAACTGCTAAAGACCTTAGAATGAAGAACCCCCCCCCTTTTTTAAGAAAAAAGTACTTAAAAATAGCTATTTTTCCCTTATTCATTTACCCACAGCTACCTAATTTTGGGTATCATACAAGTTACAATGACTGAAGTTGTGCAGAGCACACCACTTGCTCAGCATGGCCATGAAATAACACATCTTATAAAGTTTAGGCCTATAAAAATGCTACATGCCCCCCCGCCCCCCCCCCCCCCCCAAATATTAAAGAGGAAGTAGAATTTTAAGAAGTCATCTCTGTACAACATTTAAGCCTTACACATTTAAAACAATGTTACCTTTAAGACCAATACCATTTTAGACCATTACACATTAAAGCAGGGCATCCACATTTACACACATAACTGAAATAAGTAACATGCTGCTTTTTCATACTTATGCTGCATTATCTCCTGCCATCTAACACACAGAACGTGTTCCAGGCTATACACAAAAAGAATTAGGTTTTGTGTTGGTTTTTTTTCCTCCCAGTCATTTCAAAACACTATCACTTCCACAATTTCTCAACCAGCTGCACTGTTTCCTCATTGGGCTACTTTTGTTTGGGTGATTCTGTATTACAGCAACATTCAAGATTGCTTAAGTTACCAACAGCTAAATATTACAAAGTGTCAATTGGTATCAAAACCAGACCCAGAGTATAGATGATAATCTCCCCATTTAAACATAGAGTGTTTTGGGCTTTTGTTTGTTTGGGGTTTTTTTTGTTTGTTTGTTTTTAAAGAAACTGGGCAATAAGCAAAATCAGCCAGCCAGCCCAGAGATTGTGATCTACAACTGTGTTTGGGTTCCAGTTGTTTTCAATAAATGCTTTTCCCACAACACCATACCATGTCATGCTGACATATCGGTGGCATGAGAAAAGGGAAGTGGCAACATGTCATGCCAGATCTTATCTGTCCCTATACCACATAGTTTAAAGGATTCCAACCCAAGGACAAACATACCTTTGTATGGGTAATGGCTTCAACATTTTAAGCTTCTCTTCCATGTTTAGTCTACTTGCATGGATCACACAGATTATCATGTCCTAGTTCAAGGCATTGCCAAAATCTATGTCTCTGCCAATGCTTAATCCATTCAAGCCCCTGACTCCTATGCCTAAGATGTTCCAAGGCATCTAGAGATGAAGCTCCTATTGCACAAGTGTAGATAGATTAGTGTCCAAAAAAGGCATCTGCACAAAGAAAGAGAAAAACAATCAGGCTATACTGGCTAACACTGACAAAAGCAAGACATGTAAAGTTCAGACCACATAAAAACATGCCAACTCCCTCCAGGAACTCAGCTGTGACCACTTGGGATTGCCTAATTGTTAAGACTAGTTAAAAATGGATTTCAGAGGAGCAGTTACCATAATGATCATAACTGGTGGTCTTTGAATGAACCGAAATAAAGAAATACTTTGGAAGAGAGTAACAGTTCTGATGCGGCAAGATGATTATTTCTCACACTGTATAATGAGTACACTGACCTGTTTAATTCTTGCATTTCCACTTGTTTACATCACTGTCTAGCATTATGTCCCCAGCTGTAGATCAGCAGGGAATCTCAGAAACATCTGAAACCTGTTATGACTTTACACATGCATTTACATAACTCTTTCACCAGTGCTCAACTACCAATTATGTTTCTGTACCAATTTACAAACCAGCAAAACACAGTATGGAGAAGTTGAGTGATGTACTTAACACTTTCCCTGGCAGGCTGTTCTATGAACTGCTTTGCTAGGTGTTAAACAAAAGCTCTGTAGTATGAATAAGGAGCAACACATCACATAACAGACTTAAGCCTTTTGCCTTACAATTCTGTTCTTAGCCACTCAAGTTTATCTTCACCGACATTATGCCAGCTCCTCTCAGAATTACACTTGAAGACCGTAGGCAGCAGTCCCAGATTTTTTTTTTTTTTAATAAAAAAGAACAGTCAGTACACAATTTCATGCCTCTTGACTCAAAGAGCATAACTCATGATACAGAAAGGATAGGATTTTCTACAAGACAGCCTTCAGAAAGTTTCCCCACCTGGTGAAATATGTAAAGTATGACCAATGTAAATGACACAAAAGCTCAGAAACAGCTGGGGAGAATGAATGACTGAAACAATTTCACTGTAGACCACAAAATGGTTTGGGCAAGTGACATGCCCCACGGTTACACTACTGAAAATGTTCATTAATTCTTTAAATGGACTTTTCAGACATGCACTCCGAGTCTAAGAAGGAAAGATACATTACCTTTTAAAGCTTGTAAGATAGTCTGATGGCACAGAAAGAAGTAAATAGAAGCCCCATATAAGATTAATGAAAATACAGTTTGCTACCATTTCTCTTCAAATGGAAAATTTTGTCTTCTAGTTAACAGGTAAACAAAGACTTGATTTGCAGACTGTTACAGAAAGTAAGAGTACACCCAATTAAGAAATCTAAAAGATGACCTTGCATGAAAGGATAGAGGCAACAGTGTTGTTGGTACGTTAGATACTAGTGTACTATGGGCACTTCTTCCACTCCTACTTTGAAGAGGCAATCATATCTTTCACAGTCAGCAAGACTACACAACTATGGTGCATGGAAATACACAACATACATTCTCATTATTTCATTGCATGTCATCACTCAAGAGCGATAAAAAATAATAAAAAACCTCTTTCTCAACAGATCCACTACATGGATAGCTCTGAGAACCCAAAAGCTCTGTTTACCTGCATAAGATATGTAGCTCCTTCCATCTCTCCCTCTGAAGAGAGGTGTTCCTCAAGGGTTGGTATTGGGACCGGTGCTGTTTAACATCTTTGTTGGCAACACAGTCAGCGGGATTGAGTGCACCCTCAGCAAGTTTGCCGACGACACTAAGCTGTGTGGTGCAGTTGACACGCTGGAGGGAAGGGATGCCATCCAGAGGTACCTTGACAGGTTTGAGAGGTGGGCCTGTGCGAACCTCATGAAGTTCAACAAGGCCAAGTGAAAGATGCTGCACATGGGTTGGGGCCATCCCAGGCACAAATAGCGGCTGGGCAATGAGTGGATTGACAGCAGCCCTTGGGAGAAGGACTTGGGGATATTAGTGGATGAAAAACTGAATATGAGCCAGCAATGTGCGCTCATAGCCCAGAAAGCCAATTGCATTCTGGGCTGCATCAAAAGAAGCGTGGCCAGCAGGTCGAGGGAGGTGATACTCCGCCTGTACTCTACTCTCATGAGACCCCACCTGGAGTACTGCGTTCACTCTGGGGCCCCCAACATAAGAAGGACATGGAACTGTTGGAGCAAGTCCAGAGGAGGGCCACAAAGATGATCAGGGGCTGGAGCATCTCCCTTATGAGGACAGGCTGAGAGCTGGGGTTGTTCAGCCTGGAGAAGAGAAGGCTCCAGGGAGACCTTCTAGCAGCCTTCCAGTACCTAAAGGGGGCCTACAGGAAAGCTGAGGAAGGACTCTTTAACAGCGAGTGTACTGATGGGACAAGGGGTCACAGTTTTAAACTGAAAGAGGGTAGATTTAGGTTAAATACTAGGAAGATACTCTTTACTGGGAGGTTGGTAAGACACTGGCACAGGTCGCCCAGAGAAGTTGTGGATGCCGCCTCCCTGGAAGTGTTCAAGGCCAGGTTTGATGGGGCTTTGAGCAACCTGGTGTAGTGGAAGGTGTCCCTGCCCACGGCAGGGGGTTGGACTAGATGATCTTTAAGGTCCCTTCCAACCCAAACCATTCTATGATTCTGTGAAATATCTGACTTCAGGTGACTTGATTCCCACTTTTTTCCCCCCTTTTGGAAGAAGAGGGCTTTGCTGATTATGTATTTCCAGTTAATATGGAACCACTCTCCCATGAGCTGATGCAAATGACTGGTTTGCAGCATGAAGTCTGTTGAAGCAACAGCAGGCAGCAGTACACTCATTTGGTCTGAGGAGTTTGGCATTCCAGCTTTTCCACTGCAGAGCACTGGATTCAGATCTTGCATTTCAGTCAAGTAAAACAACCTTAGACAACATCATGCTGCCTGCATGCAAAAAAACCCCTCAAAACCAGCACAAGCCATTGTACTAACTTGATTTGAGTCAACAACCTGTTTAAAAAAAAAAAAAACAAAACAGACTGGGCAAGCAAGTCTAGACATCTTTCCCTCAGAAAAATCAAACTTGTATAAGCTGGTTGAGTGGCATACTTGGTGTGGAATGCATGCTAGTTTATGCAATGTAAGTGACATAATCTTTTGTGAGTACATCAGTATAGATTTTTATTTATTCTTCCATTCAATACTAGCTGCCACTTTTTCTTCACAGATATTATACCTGCCTGCCCACTGCCTCCTCTCTTCATAGATGGCAAGCTGGACATAAGTATTATGTGCAGCAAAAACATTACCTTCTCATATGTTCCTTGGCAGTTAACAAATCTGAAATCATCAGCTTATGGGTATTACAGCATTGTTAAAGAGATTTTGGGTTTACTTTTCTGTTCAGCTTCCAGAAAAACTGGTGAAAAAAAATGGGGGTTAAGGTTGACATGAGGTTCCCGAATGCTCATCACTGGTGGAGGTTTGTCTTTGGGCAATTTCTAGAGAAGAACTGTCCAAGTAGATCCCTCTTCACACATTGTGTCTATGCAGATCTGTGGATTGCTGTACTTCTGCAACAGGGATATACTGGAAGGAAATTTTAGGTTAAACAAACATCCAGACTACACACAGTCAGCTCTCCTGGCAACTCTGCCTAAAGAGCTGCTAACGACACAATAAAACTACATATTTCTGATCAAATAATACCTGGTGAAACAGCAACTTTAAGGGCTATGGACCTGTGATTGAAGTGTTAAAACACACTTCAAGCCATCCTAAAATGAGACATTAAAACCAGTGGAAGGTTTAAAAAATAAAAATCACTGAGGAAAACACATTGGAGAAGATACAATCAATATATACCTTCTCCCCTTTTGTTTTATGTCTACCACAGAGATAGAAATTGGATACCATCTACTTAAAAAATCCTATTTGTACCTATCATCTTTATAAGCAAACCAGTAAAAATTCAAGAGTACAGTTACAGGAAAACACAGGTTTACCTGGCATGTTTTTCAACAGTTCATGTAGATCTCGAGCGCATCAATAGGTAGTTTCTTCCACATCTTTAAGCACCAAGCTGGGAGAAGCCCAACTGTACAGCTAAAAGCAGCAGCAAAGCTGAAACTAAATGCATACACCTGTGAAGAATAGAAATGAGGTCCAAAGGTTTGGTATTGTTACATCTTTGTTCACTGGGGAAAACAGAACAGAAGAGAAAAACATCCTCCTTTCAACAACAGTTCACTTATATCAGCTGCCTGTAGCAGCAGTACAAGATAAAACATTTTTATGTTTAACATTTTCAGTTAATGACAAATGGGGTAACAGGACAGACAAGTTGTTGGTGATTAGGAAGGCATTTAAAATTTGGAAAACTGGAATTTTTTTTAAAAAGTTCTTTCTGATGGACAGGAAGAGGTAGGAAGACATCCCAAATCAACACTTGTGTGACTTCACTTCAGAGAATTCCCCTACCAAAGTTTTCAGTCTTCAGATTTCCTGGAGATTTAAATACAGAGAAAGAGCCAAAGACAACAAAGATACTACACACCTAATCTCACTCAGATGTATGTTACAACATAGCAATCAGAGATTTGGGGTTTTTTTTTTTTTTTAGAATAGCTTCTGCAATTACAAGTTGCACACCTTCATTTGTACTGGGAGATGTGTGAAATTGTGAATATCAAACATTTACTCCAGTAACCATTAATTTCTCCATCATGATACAACAGGATCCACACTAAAGTAAAGGTGAGCTAACCTTTCACTGAAACAGAAAGCAACTTGTAAAGCCTTTTTGAGCAGCAGTGAGCACACCAAACGCCTATGCACTCAACAGTCGCATTGTGCATTAATTTTTAACACATCAATCTTCTTCTCAGGCTATGGTGAGATTTGTGTTGCCAGCATGCTGAACCTCAGCTACACAGTTTTAAGTACCAATGATGCCACACCAAAAAAGTGTGCTGAAGAGTTGAACTCTCAGTTACGTTACCTCAGAAAGCGGCAATAGTGAATGCCAAGCAGAGATGAGACATCCCTGTGTAAGAGCTGTCTTAGAGCATCCAATATCAACACTGTTCAAGATACAAACGTTTTATGCAATTATGCCCTCCTCCATTAAGGAAATGCCTGAAAAAGTACCACATCCTCAGATTCAGCAGCACTGATATCAGCAGACAGGCCTAAAATAGCTATGCCACCAGTCACCTCCAGAGCTTAGATATTAATCTTTCATACAGCTTAAGATGAGTAAGGAACAGGGGGACAAGTTACACTACAGTTATCAAAGTAGACCGGTCTCAAAGGTAGAATTTTTCCCCCTTCCAACTCTCATGAAGAACTCAAATTTACTCAGTCATGATGTATTATTTACAGAGTTCTCCTTTACTTGAAGTTACCTTTGAATGTATTATATCTGGATTAAACGCATCTGAACTACACAAATACCAGTGTAGAATATTTGTGCCTCTAATAGGAGGTTATAGTGTTGCACCTAAACAGACTTTACATCGCTGCTTATTTAGGCATTAAAACATGCTCATAATTCAGCAAATCCTTAATAAGCCCATTTAATGAATGGGATAACAGTAATTAATTCATTTGCCCAAGGCCGCAAAAGTGGTAGAACTGAAGCCAGTACTTTCAAATCTGCTGGCTCCCAGACTAGGCCATGCTTATCTTCATTTAATTATGAATTTAGAAAAATACGACTTGCCTTTAAGTTCTCACCAGGGTGCAACAACAGCAGATCCATGGAGCCTCATTCTTCATGCTTTCTGTGTAGTGCATGGAATCGTGTCAGTTGTACTAATATACCACGATGGAGCATAAGACAAATATCTTTGAAAGTTATTACAAACACATACATGTACTGCTCAAATGCAGAAGGACTTCTGTTGTCCTAACCCAGGATTTCAAAATAAAGAGAAGCAGTCACATTCATGTAACACTCTGAACAGCTTTCTTAATAGAGAATAAAGCTGACTTTCTTCCCCATTTACTAGTGAAAACAAATGCTATGAAATGAGTTTTCTAGCACCATTAAAAATTTCAGTACTTTCAAAGCATTCCTACCCTAGAGAAGCTGGGATCTACACCAATATTCGCCCATGTGACATCAGCTAGTTTTTCCATCCTATGCCTCAATTTGTTGAGATCACTGACCTAGAAATTACTAGTGATGACATACACTGCCACCTTGTGTAACAGTTCAGAACTGAACAAGTCTGAAAAGTTGGGATTTCACACAAACATCCAGCTTCAGCTGTTTTAACAGCATTTTTTTTTTTTTTTTTTCACAGCCACTGTCCCACATGAGAAGCCTCACCACTTCTACATAACGAAGATATAACTCAGGTTGCAACAGATGCAAGCCTCCCTGATCCCAAGAAACAAAGTTCTTTCTTCTCCACTAACTGATGCAGGTATTTTCAACAGTACATAGTTTTGCAGACACAGTTGGTGCTAAGTGGCATATATACTACCTTTTAGATTTGAGATGCTATTCCTCCAGCACAAGCAAATAAAAACTATATACTACAATACTGCATTGACAAAAAAAGTGAGGCTAAGCTATTAATCCCTTCCACAACCTGAATCTGAGGAAGAGTAATATAAGTTCTGCCTTTTACATCCCTGGACTATATTTTGAGAACAGGTATTTGTCATTCCCTCCTCTACAAAACGAGACTGAGGGCTCATTTAGCTACAATGGCTGGGTATAAGCTGAGCAACTATATTCTGTACCAGCAGCACACACTGGGACAGGAGCTCCAGGACCAACAAGGATGTGAAGTTGTAAATATCCCAGTGGTCTGTAGCCAACCCAATCCTCCTGCTACATCTGGACCTCACAGCGGACATGGAAGCAATCATCCACTAAACCTTCTTGAGTCTGAAGCCAAGTGTAATTACACTGTCTTGCAAAGCAGTCCCAAGCCCAGTGGGTATATCACAAAAAAAGTACGTGTTAACAAGTAGAGGAAAGAAAAATGTGGAATGGTTCTGGAAAAGGACGTTACTGGGCTTTGAAGCTGTATAGTCCTTTTAAATACACGCTGAGTGGAAGTACTCTTTTCTTAAAAAAAAAAAAGGAAGACTGACATAATTTATATAAGTATGGTCATCTGGAAGTAAAAAGAAAGATTCTATTGTCTCTTCTGAATATATAGCACAGTATCAGAAAAACTTCTACAAGTGCAATATCTTTAGACAGATCAAAATCCTAAACTATCAGTTTTCTTCCATGCTGGGCAGTACTATGCAACCTGTATAACATTACCATATTGTTAACTATTTACACGATAGCAGCATTGAGCCTATCTGCTTCATTTCTGCACTGACATTAAATTGGAAATTTTTGTATTACCTTGTTTCTTACAAATTATCCATTGAAAGAGAAGCATTACAGTAATTCACAGAATTCACAAACTTAACTCCAGCATTCAGCAGGAGTCTTCCTTGCTCTAGCAGACAGCAGGTTTTTCCCATCAGCTGAGCTGGCAAACAAGGAATACGCTGAAGTTGAGTAGCATTCACTGACCAATTTTGACATAAGACGGAATTTAGTTTAGAAAAACATTACTTGTTTGGTATGTTTGTTTCTTCCCTTTTCCCACCCAAGCAGAAAAAAGCAAGACACAAGTCTTCTGCCATACTAATGTATTCCATCTTTCAAAAAGAAAGACATGATTTTAATATTACTTAACAATATGTTAAAAAAGTAGCCAGTTAGGCTTCAGTGTTAATACAATTATACACTCTATAACAGATTTGATAGTGTGAGTACTGTTCTTTTTTAAATTTTCTCATTCTGCAAGTATTCTTACACAAGCTGGCTACAAGTCAGAAAAAAAAAATCAAAACACAAATAGCGTAACTTGTACACTCTTAAACAGTAGATTGTGAAAGAACTGAGGAAATACTTGTCCCATAAGAGCCTCTTTTTCATGAAGTCATGTCAGAAGAATTCTGGAGCAGATGAAAGCACAACTGACTAGGTCCATTCCTTTGTCAGGAGTCAGAATGACAAAACATAGCTAGATGCAGAAGTGACAGGAGCCACTGCAGATGATGCAAACTAGTATTTTGGCCTCCACCCAAGCCTAAGCAATTTAAAGTCTTTGAGGCCAAGGCATTCAGAAGGAGATGGAAAAGAGCTATTGTTCCAACTCCAACAGCATACAGCTACAATCAAGTAAGTCTCACTCACAGACTACAAGCACACAAGCTAACAAATTCAGGTAGAAAGTGGCAATTTTTCAGTCCGCAAGAATTATCAGGCCAAAGGGTTCAGTGCAGATCCACACAGCACTGGGGACAAGGCAAGGCAGCACTGGCTCAAGACCAGATAAGCTCTCAGCACAGCAGGACAGGTAAGTGGAGTTGTCGTTCATTGATTCCTGCAGGGTTCCCTCCCCATATTGTGTCATTTCAATGTGCAGCAAAGGTGGTTTTTTTCAAGCTAAAATTGGACCAGTTGATGGAAAGTCTCTGCCTTGTCTGTCTGGCAGAATCCAAGCAGAATCTGAAAAGAAAAAATTGATAAAGTGAAACCAATATACTTAAAATCAAACCACAGGTGTTATCCCTCTTTAGACAAGCAGCTCTCATTCAGAAAGACAAAACCTCTTAAAAAATCATACCTAAAAAAACCCAAAGCACTTGTCCATCACTCAAATATATCACAAACCAGTTACCTTAAACACTGTTGCATTATCATGAGTAAGTGAATGAAGTAGCAAAGAACACTGAATATTTAGCAGCACAGAAGCTAGCTGAATGTTAACTAGAAACGGAGATGACATTGCTGTATTTCCCAAAAACTTTGTAACAGTAAGAATGAGTGATAGGTGATGTGTAAAGCAGAAGCACCAATGGCATGGGACACCACTGCTTCTCTCATGAATACAGCGAAGTTATGCTGGAGACAAAGACCTAGGGAAAGGAGGTTTGTTTATAAATACAGCAGGTAAGTAGCCCACATGCCTGGAAAAAGCACCTTTAGAACAAAAATCTACTTATTTGCTTTCACTGAACACAACTTATGGAAGAAATTTTGAAAAAGGTTGCCATATGCAGGCATTTCAGTAACAGTTAATTCATGCTGAAGAATTTTATCAAGGCAAGGTGTAACTTGTTTAGGCTAAAGGCTGCATGACAGCATCAAGGTAGCGCATACCCCTCTCTGGAAGGCTATACAGCTTCTGTAACAACTGAAAGCCAAAAAAGGGGAGCAGACAGAAGGAGCAAAATAGAAAAGGTACAGTGGAAGGTTAGAAGAGCTAGACTTATTTTGTTCTTTCTATGCTAAAGTTAACAGTAGCTTGCAAAATTAATTCCAAAGTCAGGGTGTAATTGAAGTATCCATCTATTACGCCACTACAAAGCAAGAAGGAAAGATGACAAATTAACTATCAGTAGAAAGTATGCATTCAGTAGGCCTGTGCAGCTCATTGTCATGGAGGGTTACTAAAACAAGCAATGTTGCTAGCTTTCTAAGTATTATGTTGGAAATTATCAAGTGACAGAAAACATATGCATTAAAGGTGCCTTCACTGCATTAAGTAGCTGTTTTTCTGCCCAAGAACGGCATCTATCAGGGCTTTTCAGACAGGTATACATAAAAAAAATTGGACAGTTACACACACTTGCTAACAGATGACAGTACAGGAGTAGATTACACCAGTTACTGAACCAATTACAAAACAGTACAGTTAAAAGTGTTAATTCTTCATTTGGAATCACGTTTGACAAGTTTATCTCCAAATTTCAGCTGCACTTCTACAAATATAAGACACTACTTCATTCGTCCTATTGAGAGTAGGGAACTGGTGAAAAGAACTTTTGTATTTTATTTTTACAGATACTGCGAACTTGAATGAAACTAAGAATATTCCATGAAACCCGTAACAAAGCCTTATGCTATACCAACACTAGCACTATCTAATATATGCCACATTTCACCTATAAAACCTACACTCCGATTTAAAAAAAAAATCCTTTAATTTGCATCACTCAAAAATAATTGTGAAGAACAGAGTAACTCCATAAATAATCACAGACATATGCATTTTGTTTAGTAATAATAAGCAGCACAGAGAAGCAGTTGTACTCTGTCCTTTGCAAGACCCAGACATACATTGCATATCAGGCAAACAGACTATGAAAACTATATAAATTTAGAAAAGAACTTGAAATCCATACTGAAAGCCCTTTCTTAAAAAACCCTACCCCTTAAACAAATGGCTTTAGTGGTTTCATGAAATACTACTGTTGATTCCTAAATTATTCAACTGCAGGAAACTGATTTGCTTGTAACACTTCAGATTTGGCTATCGTGATGAAAGCCTTACTAGATGTTTTCATGGGAAACTAGCACACCCAGCCACCATTAAAGAACACAAACTTGAGTAGATTTCAGTATTATGGAAGAACATGTGCTACATTATTTAAACATGAGCTGTCTGCTCATATTTGAGGAATTTAAACGTAACTAATGTGATGTGTACATCCCTAAAGCAACCAAAATGCACAGAAAAGTGTTTCACAAGCACAGGTTCATATTATTCTTTTACTGTCACTGCACTAGCATAAACATTCCCTCTTTATGATTTGCATAAGCTAATATCCCACAGTTATACCATCTCTACTTCATGTACAGTATAAAATTCCAAACTAATAGCTCCTATAAACAAGGAAGAAAACATCATGAACAAACCTTTTTGAAGTATCTGGTCTGGAATTTAAAACATAGTTTTATTTGATCAACAATTAACACCTAACATAGATTTTAATTTTTTTTTTTAACACTAATCAGTATTTGGTCAGTGTGGATGAAACAAATATTCATGCAAACTTTGCTTATATAAAAAAATGGTAACTGAGAATATTCTGAAAGCATTGATGAGAACCTGGGGGACACATAGATGATTCTGGCACTCATTTCTGTATTTGTGCTACTCAGCTATGATCTGTGCCCATAGATCTACAGCTTTGGTGATTGTTATAGTATCGAGAACGTCAGCTGTAACAGGATTTGCTATGTTACAACACAGTACAACACAGGCTTTTCTGCTAGGAGTTAGTTAAGTTGTGGGTTGGTGCGATTTTTTTTTTTTTGTTAAAAACACAGCATATGGGAGGAAGCACAGCAGCTTTATACGTAGGGATTATGGCACTTTACCTTTTAAAATACTCCACTTCTCGCTCTGTTTCATCCATTTCCACGCTATCTAGATCAATGTCTTTGGGTAGAAACACATCATCTACAAAGAAAAAGGATGACACTATGTTAGATTCCATGGGGAGGGAAGAAGGAGAAAGGAAGAAGCTTGAAGAAGCTGCATGAAATGTGTTTTTTGGAGAACTGCCTGAACTTTGTAGGCTATTGATTATTCATGTTTAGGCTGAATTAATACAAACTTATAATTAAAAAGACACCTTAAAAACCCTATACTAGTACCTCTGCTCAGCCTTTACGGAGTTACACTGGGAACAAGGGAGAGATGAATCACCAATAAATTTACTGATTGCATTGGTTGCAAAAGCTGCAATAAACCTGGACTACACATGAGAATGGTCAAATTGTACAACGAATCAGATAGCTAACGAACAGCATTCAACTGCCTGAAATTTGTTGGCCTTACTACAGAAAAGGCAGCTTTAGAAACATTTTAAAAATGGTATTTATAAAGAAAAATACTTTAAGAATTCTGGGTTTGTAGAGCTGCTGTACTCCCCCTGGGACATGATCATCAGGCTGTGTCTGCAAGAGTCTGAAGTCATGCTGCCTACAATCAGGAATTTTTTTTAAAACTTTTTTTAACATAGTTTAATATGGCCTGAATTTAGGCCTCAGCTATAGCAACAAAGACTCCTTAAAGTCTGTTGGTATATTGTACTGTCTCAGTGTACAGTTCTCTTTCGTACTTAAAAAAAATATGTGCAGGAAAGCATAAATTTTTGCAAAAACCAATTTGAGCATCTTCCTATACATATATACTCCAATCTCATTTCTGAAGCAGCTTCAGAACACATTCCAAAAAGGGTGAGACAAACTAACCAAAACCACCTAGTACACATCAGGACGCTAGAATCCTTGAGATTATGAGAACAAACAACTCTTTTCTAAAGGCATTCCTGGTAGTTTAAAGGTTGCACATCTTTGCCATGCAATTTACTTCTGAAGAACCAGAAAGCCCTATAAACAGAGGGCTTCCCTATACCCCTACTTTTCTTCAGCCTCTTCATAACAAGGAGTTAAAAAACTCTGCCAGAATTTATTTCTTCAAGAAACAGACATCACACCAAAAGCAGTAATGTTCACCGCCTTATCACTTCATTCTACAACTCAGTTAAAAAAACCCAACAAACTTTGTTACCCTCTTTTCATGTTCTTTCAATTACACTAGTTCTATTTTTTTTTTCCTTAGTTCATTTTTTGTGCCTTCGCTAATTTGGTACATCAACCCTATGTCTTTAAGAAATTAAAACTAAGTGAAAAATTGTATATTGTAGTATCCTTCCTGTAGTTTTGAAGTCAGAACTACTCAAAGCAGTGATCCAGTCCCAAGTCTTCAGAAAGCAGCACAATTATCTCTTTATAAATTCAGAAACAAGTCCTTATGTTTTTTCACATTTAAACATCAGTTTTCAAAATTGTAACCCTTCTTGATTTAAGCAGCAGAAAACAATGGTGAGGGGCAAGGAGAAGGAGAAGATACAGGAAGCTACTTGCATTCTCCTGTAGTAAACATCCTCCACCACCACCCCCCTTCAATAGCTTCTCTTTCAAATGTCTTCAAATGGTTTCTCCAGTCTTCTCTTTCTGCTCCTAATTCTAGAGTTTTGTCTTGCTCCATTGACTGGAGTACATTCTTCTCAGCAAATTAAAAAACCCCCAAACCTAAACACACAACACAGTATGCACAAGAACTAAGGTATCAGAGAAAAGGGTTCAATGCTGTATTGCTGCTTGATTGACATGGAATGGAAACACTGAACATAAGAAGGGTTAAAAAGACAGACTGCTGGGCTGACTCAACCCAAGCATGAAACCATAAAACCGAAGTCGGGCTCTATACCTAGCACTTGCAACAACTAAGAATTTGGTTTACATTTTTGTAACAAAGCTTAATAACATAAGCATTCTGAAACAGTGGCAGAGTGGATTAAGGTCTCATATCTTGATGTGCTTACCAGACAGAACAGTAGCAGGAACTGCAATATTAAGTCATTCTGGTGAATGGACATTTAATCTATGCACCGTTACCACTCAGCTACCAGGTGATCCCAGGGGAATGACCGGGTGCTCTGAGCAGACAGATGTCCACACCGCAAAACTGCCATCCCAACTGGCAGTCCCAGCATGGACCAAGCATGTGCAGGAATAAACTGGTGCCCAAGAATGGCAGTTTGATTAGTGTGCTGACAAAGCCAACCAGCTAGCACTGCATGAGCTTCTCAGCTGTGGTATTAGCTGTCAGATGTTTTCAGGAACACAAAAAAATATGTTGGGAAGAAAATTATGCAAGTGCAACTTGTTTGAGTCAACTCAATCTTCTATGGTTTTATTATTTCTACCAGATAAATTAAAAAATCTGTTTACTAGCACAAACTAATATTTATGTGGAGAAAACACTCAATATTATCAACTCATTAACATCTCACTGTAAGTTTTCACTCTGGCAAATAAAAACCGGTAAATTAGTTTTTGTATTTACTTACCTGTTAATGTAATTAATATATGAAAGGAATTATTTCCACTGAGAAAATGCATATTTATGCATAAGTGATCATTCTTTGGCTGCAGAGTCCCCTTACTTTCCTTGCTCAAAGAGTAAGACCAACTTTAGACTATACTCTTAATGCTGTATGAGAAACAACCTTGCTTTTAAAAAAGTTCAAAATGGATTTCGGCATACTATTGAATTATTCTAAATATTTATTTTAAGCAAGATAGGCTTTACAGAAGAGACTGGTTTTCTTAACTGACAAAACCCGCATAACAAAACCAGCAGCATATGCCAGTTTATTCATTCTTTAAAGCATCCTACACCTCTTTACTAAAGCTCTATGCATCTCCTAATTGTTATCATTACAGTGACTTGAGTTTTCCTGACATCAGTTTTTCTGTTTCTCTAATCTACATTGGCAGGAATGACTGAAGATTTCAAATTTCTGGACTTAAACAGTAACAATAAAAAACAACCTGAATTCTTCAACTTTCTTATACACTTACCAATGGAATTGTTGACTTTGTCCCCTTTTTTCTTCTTGTTTTTCTTGTTCTTGCCTTTTGGTTGAGGAGAATCTGCAAGTATTAGCTTATTATTTTGTTGCTGATCGCTTGGTGAAGGGGATTCACTTGTTACAGGTGCCTTCTCTTCCTTTACATGGTTTAACTGTTTTTTGTTGTTATTGTTTAATTTCTTTTCCTCTTTTTTAGGTTCTGCAAGTGTTGGGAGCTCTGCTGCTTTTGCTTTGGATTCTGTTTGGTTTCTGGTTTTATTCTGAATTTCAGCTGCTTTGGGGGATTCAACAGGCTTTTTCACTTGTTCAGCACACGGTTTGTTTATCTGCTTTAGTTTCTGTTTGCTGTTTCCTTCTTTATGTTGATGCATAATATCAAGCAGAAAAGAGAGGGGCTCATGCTGCTTTACACTCCCCTCTTTCTGATAAAGCAGCTTTGAGTCTCTAGTGTTTACAGGATTGGACAGTTCACAGCCTGTCTCTGAAACCGGCCTCTGTTCTGTATGATTCACATGTCCTGACAGTGAACCGGAGGAGGTTTCTATCTTTTCTGATTGCTCAAGTGTACCATTCTGAATGTCTTCAGGTGTGTTTGGGACAGATTCCTTCACTGCCTGGCAGTTTCGAGTAAGCATGTCCACCTTCTGACAGTCTTTACTTGTTCGTTCTTTCTTCTTTTTCTTTACAGCCCGCAACTGCTGAAGTTCTTGAAGCCGTTGTAATTCTTGTTTCAGCCTCTCTTCTTCTTCTTCCTCACGCCGCCTCTGTTCCTCAAGCAACTGGTGATGCTCCCTCTCCCTGGCTTCTGCTTCAAGTCGAGCTTTTTCTTCAAGCTACAAAATAACAATAGGTTTATTGAAAGTGACAAATGTTTTGGAAATTATTACTACTTTTCTCTACATTATAAATCCTAGGTTGTTAACATACAAACATACTTAATCCAGAAGTCTGCACAGCAATCAAATAGCTATTTATACAAAAGCTGCCCTTTAAAGTATATTAAAATCCTTTCTATATTTCTATGTTTCTGTAACATATTTGACTGTTGTTAATGCCAGCTGTTGATCTTCTCTTTGCTACTGTTAAGCCTAACTCCATATCAAAGTTTTCTACAACCTGCTGAACAAAAACCTGCTGAAAACATAACATTCAACTTCATTCTCAACAACTGCATGTATTACTAAGGTAGCTCAAGTTTGCATCATGTTGTATCGTTTACCTGTTCTCTTGCTACAGTAGCAGAGTTGCTTTGTTTCAGTGTTCATGAACATTAGGAAAAGCAATCATTAAAAACATTTTACAGCAAAACACTAAGCACACAAAAGTTACATTAAAAGTTGTCAAAAATAGTAAGCATGGTAAAGTTTCCTGCTGTCAGCGATAAGTTCATAAACCACATGGAACAAAGACACAAGGGATTTTTTTCAGCCATTACTGCAAATGCCTAAAACTTTGCTGTGCAGCATTGATCTTGCATTATTAGCAAAAAAGAAAGGAAATCGTGAACTGAGAACAATCACATCCATTTATTTTCTTGCACATTTAGAAGTGCCTGTATGGGATTACTTTTTCACATTTATAGAAGTTATGCAAAATACCCTAGGAGAATCTTCCACTGCTTATGCTCAAACTGCATTGCAAGAGCTAAGTTAATTTTTCATTATGAATTTTACAAATTGAATTTTATTTATAACTAACTCACTAAGCCCTCAAGTTGCTGAATAGCGCTACAACATGAACATAAAGAATATAACTTCTGAACATCAGGTCTTCCAAACCCATGGAAGCATTTAAAGAACACAGAATTAGTGCCAGCAAGGAAATCCACAAACAAGAAATATTTACAATGCAGTCACACAACATGCTTATCAGCGTTCAGAAACATTCAGCAACCAATCTCGAGCCTTGAACTTCATACCTAAGGCTGATACTTGAATTGCAGTAAGAAAAGTCAATTTCCTGCTTGTTCAACTTAAATATATATATATATTTATTTTCTCTATTAACTCAAATACTGTTTTCAAAAAATAATTTCACTGTTACACATTGGAGTTTTTTTAGAAATGTTTTTGCCAATTTTCATTTGAAAGCAATTTGTAATTTTTTCTTCCCTGCCCCCTCTTTGCAGCTTGCCACTTCACTCCAGCTTGGGATAGCCCTTCATGTCATCATGTGGCCCAGCACTTAACCTCTTTCAATCAGGACAGCAAGGTGCCCAGTGCAATCATTCTAAAAATATAAATTCTCAACTTTTCCTCTGTCATAAAAGCACTGACCTTATGTCTCCTGGCTTCCTACAGAGATACTTTATCATAACCATTATCCCAGTACAGAAATGCTAGTTTTCTAACTCCCTCCACACTTTTAAATGTCAATTCTACAAAACAATCAAATTCTTAACATTTCTGACACTTAGAAATAGCTTTCTAAAGTGTGGAAAATTCCAGTATAAAGCTGACTTGCAACAAAACACAAGACAACAATATTGCGAGGAATCTTCCCAGTCTACTATATAATTCCTGAGGCAGTATCCGAACAGGTAAGCCAGCTCTGTATATACAAACAGGCAGTGTACCACAAACTACAAAGAAAACAATTATACTATTATTATAAAGTCAGTATACAGTGGTATACTTACAGAGAGTACACAGATTCAAAAACATAAGGTCTAGGATAAACATACTTTTATGTCTTACCTTTCTTTGCTTATGTCTGGCTCGCTTGGCTGCTCGAGAACTGCTTACTGGTTTGGTTTCAGAGCTGTTTATAAATTGTAGCAAGTCTTCCACCTTTCGATGGTCAACAACACTTTCCCTTTCAGAGATCTGATCTGGTTTCTTCGGCTGTTCCTCTTTCCTTTTTGTTAGACGTAAACGAAGCTTTTCTCGCATCTCTGCGTAATTTCTACTGGTTGGTGCAGCTGGAGGCTGAAGGACACAAGACAAAAGTTTAGTGAATAAATACAAAAATTTCACTGACCTAAGACCTTTGAGGTTTGGAATTTTAGAAACCTTCAAATAACTTGGAAAGTCCAAACCTGAATATCAGACTCCTTATTGTGTGTATGCATACCTGAAGTTGTATTTAACAGGCAACAGACCTGTCAGACTTGGTGCTAGCTTGTGAACTGTATTTTCCAACTGAAAGAATGACTGATCTTGTGGAGGAATGCACAAGTAAGACGACAAATACCTTTAAAAGCAAGAAGGAAGATTTCCATATTCTCTTGTGATCGGTATACCACACTAGGAAATCTGAAAGGAGCAGACATTTGCTGCTGTTTCCACTTTCTATGACGTCTGTTTCAGAGTTCAGGCTACATGGGCCTCTGGGCTGTAACTGTGAAGGCTTAATGACCCTGCATGCCAGCGTACCTCCAGCAGAGTCGCATCAATAACTTGGTAACACTGCTGCAAGCTGAATCCTTGCGTCATGTTTCATATCTCTATTCCCATCCGCTGCTCCTGCCTCTCAACTTCTCATTCCTCCTCCCCTCCTGCTGCCTTACCCTCTCCCTTCCTGCACCAGATCTGGTGCCCATCTGTTTGGAGCTACACCAGTTCAACTCATTAAACGAGCAAAACAAAGCCCATTAACTTAAAAATCCTGTAGCGTTCTGCCACTTCAGCAAAATGAATAACTTACTGTGCAGATACCTATCAAAGACAGATCAATCATGTTCCCACCATGTCCATGTGATGAGAAACGGGATCCCCTCCCTGCCCCTTCCAGCCACAGGGCAGGGGCTTTTAATTCACTTCATATTCTAAGATGAAACTGCGTCTGATCAAATAAAAGCTGTTTATTGGCCATGTATGTCAAATAGGAAAAAAAATGCCAGACACTCAAATTCTACTAGTTAACTGATTATTAAACCAGACTATACACAGAATTTACAAATGAGGCCAGCAGGAAAATGAAATTTTAAGTTAAGAAAAAATTTAATGTGGCAACTTAACAGCTTTTAGAATTGCATTCATGCAAATGAAAAGATATGATTACAAGAATTCACTAGACGTGTATGAAGTTAACTTCAGGATGCTTCAAACAAAGTGTTAAGTATTCAAATAAAGAACATAAGGGAAAAGATTTTATATAACCCGCATGCTTTAGAAATCCATAATTTCTTCAAAACACCCTTTAAGTAGTAATGCAAGTCAGTGTCTATCAAAATGCACCAGTAAATAAAATTGTCTGTAATACTGAAAACAGGGAAAATGCAGTTTGGGTCCTTTGATAAAAGTATAATTTCAACTTACACTGCCTAAGTTCTACATAAGAATAGTTTATTTTTTAAAAAAGGAAAAAGAAGAAAAAAAGTAAGTTCAAGTTGAGGATTGCTGTTTTTATAGATGGGAGAATGGCTCATAAATTGCTACAAACATTTAAAAAATGTCCTATATTAAGTGTACTTTTACTCAAACTCATCACATTATTTATAATCACACTACTACAGATGAGTGCATGAATTTTGTAAAGTTATTAGAATGGCTCAATGTCCCTCTTCGCAGTTTCAGTCAAACATGGTATCTATTATCCAAGTCAGTTGCTTCCTAAATCTTTTAGTCATTTTTATTGAATTGCTTTCAGCTGGAAAGGTTTGTTTCAGACCTTCATTTCAAAGAGGAAAATTACTTTCTAACCATGCTCCTTGTACTTTTTCTCTTGAGTGAGCTCCAGTGCCACTCCCTTAGTTGCAGTCTCATAAATCACATACAATCAATGATGAGTAAGTGACAAAAAAGCAAATAAAAGCAATTTAAAATACAACTTACTCCTCCATGGCCGAAGAACTCACAGTAACAGCAGTCACAGTATTTTCCTTCCTTCTGATTTGTGGATGTTGAGGTACTGGAGCTGTGCTCTGAACAGCTGTCTTCATCTTGGCTCTCCTCTCCATCGTACTGTTGATGATCATACGTGTTACTGTTCTCACAGCGATGGCCCTCACAATCAGGATCACTATGTTAAATTAAGAAAAAGCTTATAAAAACTCTAGATTATAGTAAATAAGGTATTTGAAAAGGAACATATACAGTTCTATGTACATCTACCGGGAACAATGACTCTCAGACTGGGAAATCAGCCACCAGTGATGCATCAAATCCTAAAGCTTTCATCTAGTAGCTTGCAAATGGAGATGCTCAAAACCAAACAGCAAGATAAGATGATACAAGAGAAATTCATTTATAAAACCTCATTTAGTGACTCATTGAATGAGCAGCCTAGAGAATGAGTTTTGGAACTGTTCTTCCTGGCTTTAAACAGGTAAAATGGTTTCAGAAGTAGTGATTTACCTTTTTTAAATGGAACGGTTTTGAAACTGCTGCCCATCTCATCACTTGTGAGTTGAAGAGAGCTGTGCAGTTGCAAAGTACTCAACTTATTTCTAAAATCCCCTGGTTTTAGATAGATTTGCAACCTCTTGACTTTAAGAAAAAATTCAGGGTCAGATAAAACCAAAATGTTCCCATTACCCTGTTTGCACCTTTATTTTCAAGGGGAAATACTAGCATGTCTCTTCAATAAGCACCTATATCGCAGTTTATTCCGTCCAGAGCTCTGCATAACTGTGCGCCCAACATATCTACTGTCCGGTTCTTCTAAAACTGATGTGATCTTGCTTCAAAAGTATTTAAAAGAAAAATCCACTCATCTAGGATTAGTATTTCTTCATTCTTATGTTAGAAAGGTGAAAACAAGCCATAATCTGTCGTATCTGCAAATATATGTGAATCTTTTTTCTAATCTTACTCCCCTCCACTCCCTACCAATACGTTTCTCAAGAATTAGTTACCAGGACAGAATGAAAAATTGTTCAACTTCAGTATCTCAGTTATGGAAAAGGCATGCAGAACTGCTGAACAGGAAATACTGCCAGTCAGTGCAAACATTCTGACTAGTCAGTTTGAGCAGCCCTTGCATCACTGTTTCTCGTCTGTTGAGAGTCAGCATTACAGTGCCCAGCAGCACACTGGGATAGCACACACTAGGGGTAACAGATACAATTCCATAGAAATCAAGACTTCGTTAGTTCTGTCGCTCAGTCACTAGATTGAAAGACTAGAGCATAAAGCACTTTTTCCCCATTATAGCACATTACTGATTCATATAGACTGCAATAATTGTTTCTAGGTTCTCTCCCAGTTCATTCCTTACGAACTAAAATTACTTTGTCATGTTAGCACCTGGAGATGATGATAAAGTTGGATTTCTATCGCATTAAATATCCTATATTCAATTCTCTCTCTGCACTAGGTAAGAGAGTTTCTTTCCAAAACTGCAAATAGTTTCTTGAGCAGGAAAGAACAGTTACTTCTTTTGTGATATCATCAATAAAACCCGTTGATAACAGAAATAAGGGCATTTTTAGAAGCACTTCAGGTATGCAGTTAACTAACTCTGCCTAAATATCACATCATCTTCTGAAAACTACTGCAGTAGCCAGCAGACTACATGCATAGCAACCATGACCACAGCCCTGCAGGTCAGAATACTTAGAGTAATGACTCAACTGCTTTTCTGTTATGCCTGCACTCTTCAGACATATCGAAGAGTTGGCACGATTGTCAGTCTGCCACAATACATAACACTACCAGAAGACAACTCCTCCCAACCTCCAAGATCTTTGAAAACCTTCAGAAATCAGAACATCCTTCCACACTACAACCACTGTATAAATGGTGGGACTGATACCTAAGAAGTCTTAAGTGTAGTCAGGAAAATGTGTTACTATGTAGCAGGTTTCAAAACCTTTTTATAGTTTGAGCTAAATCTGTCTACAGACTCCTTAAGTTTTCACAGCTTTTCATTCCTGCTTGCCATGTAATGCTGAAATGACAGAAGACAGATACATTATACAACAGGTTTGTGTCTCAGCAGCAGCAATCACCACCAGCAAGACAGAGTAAGAAATAATAGAGCTTGACTTATTTATCCCAGGTGATATTTCTAAAAGTGAGAAAACATTTGTTTTTAAGCCTCTAAACTCAAGAACTAGATTCTGCAATGGAAATCATATTTGTAAAGTCTCACACCAAGTTGCATATTAAGTATCTAAACTCAGTCTCATTTGCAGAACACACAGACAGCTCTTCTTTCACACTACAACCACTGGCAAAGGAGAAGAGGTATCTGTATTTTAATTCCCCTTCTATTGTAAAAAAGAACTACAATAACAACAACAAACTTACCTGCAGACACTTGGTGGGGCACTTACAGAGCTGTCTGTGGTTGAAGTAGGAGGTGCAACTGTAGTAGGACAAAGACCTGAATGAGGATCCACAAATCCAGGGGCTGTTGCAGCAGCTTTGGGGAAAGAAGGAGCAGCAAGATTTGGAAGATGTGGTGTAGAGGCTGGAGACAGTGCAGCAGGAGACAGTGAAGGAAGGGATGCTAAACTGGTAGGACTATTTCGTGGTGCAACTGGTGCAGAATGTCTATGGTCCTCTTTATTAATATTGTGGAACACTTCACCTAAATTGGGGAAAAAAAGAAGCGACTTACAATTAAAAATAATTAATAAGTCTCCATTAACTACCCAAACAACCACACAAAGTGCTGGATATTCTCAGATTCTGTAAAAAACCAGCAGTATTTCAACATCTTTCTATTACCAGTTCCAAAACCTAACATCAAGGTCTTTTACAAGGTTCTTTAATCCAGGAGGACAGAGACTGTAACTCAAGAGTAAGAAGAACAGCAATTAAAGAAAATCATCAAGATATATAATATTACTAAAATAAACACATACAAATCTTTATGGTTTGCTAAATGTACATGAGTCAGTTACTAATCTGTACATGAATTACAAATCCTTACCTATCGACGAAGGTCTCTTGGATGATACTTTGAACTGGTTGCTGCTTGACTGCACTGTAGTTGCTGTGCAGGAGACAGAAGAAGTGGCAGAAGAGGTTGCCATGACAACTTTATTAGCTTCCATAAAGGCATCCTGGAAATTGTACAGACATTTCTTCTTTGCAGCATTTTTTTTCTCTTTGCTGTCCATAACTGTTGTTGCTTCATTGCTAGATGTAGTAGGAAGTGCTTCGGGTCTTATTTCTGAGAGTGCTGGTGCTAATATATCACTCCCTTCAATTGAAACACACATAGTTATTAAGAATCACAGAATTACAGAATTGTCTTTATGGCATTTAGAATTAAAGATTCAATAATTTAGATGCAGAGAAACAAGGATATGTTGTTAGTGTTGGCTTGGTAGGATTAGTGAAGTGATCCTCCTTTCCCCCTCCTTCCCCCGCAAATATAGCTGTAACAAAAAGTGCCAAGAAGTCTCAGAGCAGAAGTCACAAACCTTAAAGTTACAATTTTAAGAACACTACTAAATGTGTGTTAACAAGTAGCAAAGATGCTACAGATACTTTATACATTTATAATTTAAAAATTAAAATTGGACACCATTTTACATGCTAAGTATATAAGCTTCAATATCTGAAGTCCAGGTAAGCCATGCAACAATTATAAGCAGGAACAACATATCCTTCTATCAATATAACATCATAAATCTTATCTTTACTTATTGGAAATTCCAGCTAACTACAGTAACACCTTTGTGACAGACCTTCCACACAAGCTTGCCACTAGTCATCTGTTGGAACAACTACCCCAACTACGTTTGTAAATAGATGAGCTGTCCTACTGGGGAAGCTTTTAATGCCTCTCCCTTTTAAATATCCCTGTACTATCTTGACACAGGTTAGCAGCAGATCAGTCTGAAAAAAGCCAACACACAAAACCAAGCTTCCTTTTTCATACAAGTCAAATGAAATAAAAAAGGCATTTTAATATTTGCTATTATGTGAATAGAAAGATCTCTCTCTGTTGTTATTCCTCTTCTATTTTCTTTCACCACAACCATTAGTATTTCCAAAGGCTTCCTGGCTTAAAGTAATCTTTTGCTTGATTTATGCCTCTGTCTTTTTGTATGACAATGCAGTTATCCCTGCACATTTTAAGATGTGGGATGTAGTACCATGTTACCCATGCTCTTACAACCCTGTAGAAAAAGAGCATGCCTTTGTGGCAGAAAACCAAAAATTATTTAAGTTTCCCCTTAATTCCCATTTCTTTGCAACCCTAAACTTCTGAAGACAAAAATACCTCTACAATGACTGTAGGTGAAAAATAGCACGCTATTCTTTTGCCTTTAGCATCCTCTCCCCAATACATAAGAATTTATTTTTTAATTTTCAGCCCCACTGGAGTAGAAATGGCAGCAAATCTCTGCCAGAATCTCATCTTATAAAACCATGATGATGAAACCTACCATTCCTGGAAAAAAGTGCCACACTCCATTTCAAAACATAAAGCTTTTAACTAGTCAGTGTGAAGTAGTAACAAACCCTCACCAGGAATCGTATCAGGCAAAAATGTAGCAGGATTCCAGTTCTTGTCATTCATCATCTCTGATCCCCAAAGACTTATAAATTTAGAACTATTCCAATCTGGAGTGCTCCCAAAACAGCTTGGGTAAATATGATCTTGGAGAGATGCATTGAATACTTGATGCTTGTTTGTATGATTCTGAACTGGAGCTGGCGGTAATGCCTACAAAAATAAAGAGTATTTTCCTCATTAATATTCTGTTTGCTTACACAGTCACTCCAACAGCAATATTCAAATCATAGTGTTTCAATTGTGAAAGGCATTCTAAAAAGCATAATAAGTATTTCCCAGAATGACAAAAAGACTGGTTTGTTGATTTTTAGTGCAGATAATACATTACATAGATTGTATGTACATGTATATATTTTATAATGACAAACATTGCTTTTAGATTCAGCTAACTGATAAATACAAAAAAGCGTTCTCTAAAAATACCTGGGTTAATATATATTGGTAGGGCCTCATTTTTAATTAAAAACAGTATTTGTATATATGTAGAACTTGTTAGGAATTGCTACCTTTCAAAGCCCAAGCTGCCAAAACCAATCCTCTGTGACATGATAATCATTACCACATAAGACAACTGTGATAAAGGGATTACAAACACTTCAGGATTGAAAATAAGCACAGCAGAAAAAGAAATAAAACACTTGTTATTTGAAAACATCATTTTAAAGTTGATTATATTCTTCTGCTTTTTTAATCTCCAAGTATTAACAGGTTCCTGACTTAAAACTTAACAGGGAAGGAATACACCCTTTTATTTTAAGAAGCAACTAGGAGGGGAAAAAAAAAAAAGGGAACATGCAGTTTTTCTTGTTTTATAGAGGCAAGGTGTTCTGGCTCACCGCATTTCTTCTGGCTGAAATTGTTTATTCACATTCTAGAAAGTAACGTTCTCCCACAGACCTTGTGCAATGCAAGCATTATATTCAATTACTGTCACGTTTAAAAAAGCTAGGGAAGAGTGAGTTTGTTCTATTTTTGCACTAGATTTGATGCAATGAAAAGCTACACAGAAGTAGATATAGGTATTAAAAATATCAGCTCAGTCCAATGACATTTCAGACATGAAAGTCTGAACACTCATGGCCAAACAAAATACTTACATACCCAGTCTCCTTTTTCTATATAGAAAGATTTTCATTGTCTGACTAATGGTGAAGGTGGGAGAGGCTGGAATACCCTGCATTAAAGAAAACTCATATACATGGGTACAAAGAAACACTTCACAGGGCAGAACAGCCTATCCATGATAGAACAAGCCTGATCCAACAGGGCTTATTAGCTCATTTACCACCAGCTCTGCTACATTCAGCTGGCTCTTCAAAGGCAAAAGGTCCCTAAAGCTTCAGCTTCCACATATGTCTTTCCAGCTCCAGCACCACATAAATACATGGAGCCCAGCTGGTTCAGGTGCTGTGCCAGAGCTAATAGATCTGGCCTGCATTACAAAGCCACTTAGTGCTAGCAGCCTGCTACTCTGTGTGGGGCTTCTGGTGCAGCCTTGACAGTGCGCTGCAGATGTTCCGCTACACAAAGGTCTTCTGAAAGGAAAGACAGCAGAGATCAGGGATGGGAGCTTGAGTAGACTGCCATATGTAAAAAGAGCTCTGGAAGGATGGCAGAAGGTAGGGGCAACAATTAGGGGTTTCAGAAGAATGGCAGTGGGCTGTTGAGAAATGGCAGGCTGGCACAGTGCAGTTACCGAACTGGAGCACTGCAACAGAGATAAGGAAGGGACACCAGTAAGACGAAAAAACAAAGTGGATGTTAAGAAAGACGGTAAGAGTAAGTAATACTCATCTTAGTGAACTAATCTACTCTTCTTGCAACCACAGGATCACTGGACCAGACCAAAGGGAGACGACAGGAATATGTACCTAATGACAAAGTCTTTGCCCCTTTCAGCAGCACCCACAGTTCAGCTGATTTAAATGGTATGTGAAGCAACACCACATTAATAGTAATTCTTGCTTTTGACTCATACTTCTGAAAAGCTGTCACCTGGTCCCAGTCCTTGTTCCACATCTTTCTCTTGCTTATTACAAGTTTTGGGTCAAAAGAATTTTGCAGAACCTGCAAAAAAGCAAGTTCTCTCAAAGCACAAAAACCCCCATCACAAATAGACTCCTATGCCTCAATTTTCGCAAAAAAAAAAAAAAAAAAAAAAATTACCAGCATTTTGTACTAGAAACCTCAGGATATTATTTCCAAAATGGAATATTAAATTTTGACCTTTAATATATATGAAATGAAGATTTAATTAGTCCTATTACACTGACTAAAGTCCCATCACTGTTTCCACCATTCAATACTCATTTAACTCCATGTGCTTTCTAACCACAGTAAGAAAATTATCAGTCTTCCTGACAACAGCTACCCTTACCCCTGCTGTATGAACATTCCACCAGGTCTGAATCTGTCCTGTTCCCTACCCCTCTCTATTCCCTCCAAACGGACTACTATAAACAGACAATTTAAAGCAACTTTCGTGGTTTCATTGATACTCAGGCACGCCAGTTTATACAGGTGTAACAGTATTTTTGCTAGGGTGAGAATGCATCCATCTCCTTCGTCAGGCTTACCTTATTGTGTGTGAAGGGAGAAGCTGTATACAAAGTGGGATGGATAAGTGGACGAGGCAGATGAGGAATTGTATGCAATGGTATATGTCCATGGATGTGAGGATAAAGATGAAGTGCAGGATGTGCAGGTTTTTCAGGATTCATAAACTGGTGGCCGGCAGGCAGGCGTCCAGTTGCAAGTGCAGAGGCTGTTAGACCTGAGGCTTCTTGTTTGCAAACATGACATTCACAAGCATTTGGACCTTGGTCAGCCTGTAAGAAAATAAAAATTTAAAAAAAAAACCCCAACAAAAAACCCCAATAATAAAGTTCAATCTACTTGACAGACAGTAAAATCAGCTACTTCCCCCATCCTTTTTTCTTAGTAATCATTAATATTATTTCATTTTGCATACATCAATTAATATTGTCAGAGCACCCACAAAATTCTTTCATCTAATACCAATGGAAAAAACCTTGTAGTGAACTAAAAGCACTAGTGGAAGATCTTTATCTTAGTTAAGAAAAGAACGGCCTAAAAACTGACAGCATTTCATACTATATAGACATTTAGTGTTCACAATCAGTGACAACAAGCGAGATACTGATGCAAATAATCAAGAACAGACAGGAATAGAAACCTTGACAGCATTTGATTATTACTAGGCAATTAATTACTCCAGTATGAAAATTCAAATTAGACTATTATTTTCCACAATTTTCCAAGCACATGGAAAAACAGTATGTGTAGAAAGCAGTAATAAGGGTTGATTAGCTGATGAAGTTGGAAGTAGTCCTGAGCTGCATCAGGCAGACCACTGCCAGCACGTCAAGGGAGGTGATCTTTCCACTCTGCTCAGCACTAACGAGACACACCTGGCGCACTGGGTCCAGTTCTAGGCTCCCCAGTACAACAGAGATGGAATACTGCTGTAAGTCCAGTGAAGGACCATAAAGATGATTTAGGTCTTGGAGCATCTGTCATACAAGGAGAGGCTGGGACACCTAGGACTGTTCAGCCTCAAGACAGAAGACTCAGGGGGATCTTATTAGTGTGCGTTCCCTGGCTGGGCTGGGAAGAGGAAGAGTAAAGAGGACAGAGCCAGACCCCTCTCAGTGGTATCCCATGAAAGGACAAGAGAAAACTGGCACAGACTGAAATACAGGAAATTCCACTTAAAGCATTTGTGAGAGTGGTTGAACACTGGAGCAGCTCTGGAGCCTCCATCCTTGGGGATACTCAACACCCAACTGGACACACTGCTGACCAACCTTCTCTAGATGACATTGCTTTGAGCAGGAGAGCTGGACTAAACTATCTGCAGATGTCCTTTCCAAACTCAACTGTTCTGTGATTGTGTGAAGCAGACGTTTCTCACAAAAAATTTCATAATCGTATCAACCACGAGAAATCCATGCCTTATTAGAACCTTTTACTGATCTCAAGGTATCATTAGCCTCTGTTGTCTCAAAAGGATTCAAGACTTTGGAAGAAAAACAGCCCAGGCAAGAGCAGCTCTATTTCCTTCTCTCAGCTCAGTACTTTTTCCTGCCACTGTCACCTGACATTTCACTGGAAGATAATTTTACAAGTAGTAATACCAGGAACACTTCCCAATTGCTACTCTTCCCAGCAACGTGGCAGTATGCATTTTTCCAAAAAGCAACATTAGCTAACTTAGCTTTCTAGAAAAGAACTGACAGGTGGTATTCTTCTTAAACACGCCTTCCTCTCAGAAACACATAACTCTTCATTATCACAAAAAAGAATTACAGCCTTTGACAAAAGGTATATTTTAACTACCAAAGAGTTCATAAACCAAATACAATTATTGAATTAATTAGGTGTATAAAGAAAAAATAACTTTCTCATAAAAAAAAATTGTATCATGAAGAGACCAATACTATTCTACTAACAAATGTAAATGGAAAAAAAATGTCAAAGAGTATGGCAAGATTCAAAATCCAATTCTGACAAACCTTTGGGTACTGAGTATGAAAAGGAATCCGAAGAGAAATAAAGATACTGCATAAATGAGCGACCCCAACAGATAATGCCAAAAAATCGGAAATGCACATGACATGTACCAGCGAAATCAGTCACTTGAATGCAGTGTTACAAGGTAGATACTCAGCTCTGATTAAAAAAATCAGGCTAAAAAAAAAAAGGAAGACATTAAGAGTTCCTCAGAATAATTCTGAGAAAATTCTTTTTCCTCAAAGAAAACAAAAAAGAAGAAGGTTAAATCTGCCTTTTTATCTTGCATTTTTAGCTTGCTTCCCTAAGGCAAGCAGACTTACATAATCTCATTTGATTTTCCACAACAAATGCTGAATCTGTTCACCAGTTTCAAACTAGTTTGACAGCAGTCTCAGCCCATGTAAGTATTATGCCATTGGTCAGCCAGAGTAAAACATGTCAGCATACTCGCTGAAAGAACAGTAGCTTAATACTCTTAGTATACTTAAAACATGAGAAAATACTTCCAGTGGAAGGCCTTACAAACATCCTAACAACAGGGGAATATCTAATGGGAGTTCCCACCTGACTATCATCTAAAGTCTGAAAGGTCCCCCCTCCCATGTGGATTCTTTCATACAATAAACAATAAAAGCGACTGCTAGGTTCCCTCTCAATGCAGCAATCCTGTGTTGTAGCTGCAGGGTAACTCAGATTAAAAGCCACACAATCCCAAAGATAAGTCCATCGGATGCTTTGCTTTGGTGCTCAGGTTAAACCAAACACCTGCTGAGCAGATACTCTAGACATGGCTCTCTGGGTGGTCTGGTGACCTCACAGTAAAGAGCTTAATAACCTTAAGCCATTAAAAAAAAAATATTAAAAAATTAAAAAGAGCCAAACACCCCAAGACCCATGCCGTAAGTCATGCAATGGATTTAACTACACAGAGTTTCATCAGGGGAAGTTAGTTTTCAGATATAATATTAAAAAGTGCCCATTAAGAATTCACATCATTTCCCCCCACCCCAATGAATTTCAAATACCATTAATATTTAACAAAGACCAAGCTCAACCTTCAAAGTAGAAATGCTTTTTAGTTTCTGTTTCTCACTCATACAAGCAAGAACAAATTTTTTTCCCCTCTTACTGAAGCCACCTTCAATATAACTAACATATTTCAGGTTTTGATTAAAGGAAAATATTAGCCATGACAATATACAACGAGCTGAAAAATATTTTTGGTATCGTATCTACCTACTGAAAACGTAACATACTAGAAGTTAAATATTTAATTGAAGATATAAATACATTATCATTCGAGCATCCACATTTCAAAAATTAATTTACTAAAAGGGTTGCTTTTAGTTTACTATACCTGCTGACTAGGGTAAGAAGGTGGTGGACTATCCATTTTTGCTTCATCTTTCCTTAATGCCCTTTTTCCTAAAGGCATTTCCTCCTTTTGAGTCCCTGGTGGTTCACCACTGCTCTCCCCATCCGCTTCTTCATCATCTGCTTCTGAGGAACTGCTGCTAGTACTGCTCACCTGAGGAGACTGGACAACATTAACTCATTAACATCGGGGTGAAGGACAGGCCTTTCTCCAGTGAGCACATCCAACTGCCAGAAAAAGATATGCCAGAAAAATGATAGTGTAAATGTTGTACCTCGTCTTTCAATGCCATGTTTTCGCCTCCACCATTTAGCTCACTGTGAATTCCATTCATGTTGGCTACAACCTCTGCATCGTCATAATTATTCAGTGGGTAGATATCAGCAAATTTTGCTGATAATGGTGCAACATCTTCATCATCACTACCACTGAGGGGAAAAGAGGCTTAGATAAATCACAGTGCTTAGTAACCTCGGTTATTGTGAAATTAGGTAGAACACCAAAATGAAATCAAGTTGAGGGCATCCCTTGTATACATGTTCCAATTAGGAGTCAAAGGATTGTCTTTCAAGTTGTTTAACTGAACTTATTTTTTCAGGCAAGTAAAATCAAGCAACCTGCCATATAATCCTACTGAATACAGCAGTTGCATGCCTGAACAACAGACTGGATTGAAAATAAGATTCTCTGCTATTTCTGTGTAAAATATTTTTCCACCACTGTTTTCTGACCAAGAATCTATGGAATTAATGACAGGATATGGATGACCTTTAATTGGATGAAAAAAGCCTTATGCCGATGACTTCCTTTACAGAAAGTGTGAAGTGGAAAAAGTACAATATAAAATTAAAGTTTTTTCCATACCTTAAATGTCAAACCAGTAAGTAGGGAACATTGAACACATCACCGTAACTCTTAAATTTCTCTATAGCAATCAGTTCCTAGACAACTCCACATCTACGTGCTTTTCAGAATCTGCTCTAAAATACTTAATGGAAATATTTTCCACACAGAGAGCTAGTAAAAGAACATGCAAGTTTAATTACCCGCTCCAAGGAAGTGTTGCCAAGATTGGTTAGTTCATGTTTCTACAGCAATCCAGAGCTCCTAGAAGAGCTCCTAAAGTGTGCACATTATCATTTTGCATTCCATGAAATACTGCACCAAAATTTAATTACATGATGGCATCACTAAGCATATTTCAAATGTGCAATGAGGAACTAAAACACAGCAGATATGAGACATAAAATGGCCCTTTCCCAAGGAGCAGTGGTATTTCCCTAAAAATAGGCTTCTTACAATAAATAATACTTGGATTCAACTAAACTAGCTTCTGAAGAGACAAACTGAACAATTTTAGATATTTCAATGCCAGAACTAATGAGAGTTCACAGAAATCGCAAACCACACATTTAAGAATATGTAGCTAAACATACCGCCACACAATCTGTTTTCAAGCACTCCCCAAATGGGTTCAGAAACTAAAGTCCTGTTGTGGAAGATTAAACCATTGACAGTAGTAGATGCAAAGGTAAATGTTTAAAGCAAAGTGAACTTAATGAACTGATATTCATCAGAAACATCCCACAAATCTCAATCGTCCTTGTTCATTACACCATACTAACATGGAATGCTAACACCAATTTCCTTGATTGTACTGACAACAAGTGTTTCATTAGTGTTCCCACCAGTACTGAAGTTGGGTTTTTTAAAAAATTCCTTTAGAATATCACATGACAGAGAAGACTGCTGGTTAGCTGTACCATAAACATGTACAGAAGCCAGCCTACCAAGCAGTTTTAATCCTTCAGAATTATGGAAGGGGCACAAGTCTACCATTAGACTAATGCCTCAAATCTGACGGTCATTGTGATCTGAATTAAAGAAAGAGGGTGGCATGTACTTCTGATAGGGACAGTAATCTTTGATGCAAGACTCAAGTTAACACAACCTCAACAATCCTAAAAGCCTCCTAATAAAGGCTTTTTTGGCATGAAACTGATTCATATGAAATGACCAACCCTCAAAGAAAAGATCACCGATTTCCTTGCTCATTGTAAGAAAACAGGCCATTTTAAAATGATGCTCTAAAGTAGATCAGTATCTGACGTCCTTGTAATTGCAAAGCAGGAAAGTACATACTACACACACTTCTAGCAATAGTGTTAAGTCAACATCTTCAAAAATTTTTAAGAATTTTACAAGTTTGTTTGGGGTTTTTGTTGTTTTTTTTTTTTTTTTAATTTATGTTTGCACAACATATAGCGCTGGAGTTGTGGTCTGCTGAATACAGTACCATTATTAAATAATTTTCTAAGGCAAAAAAAGCATTACAAAATGATAGTCAGCCAATGCAACTCACCTACTTAAGTTCAATTCACTACAAAATTTTAAAACAAAGAAAAAGAACTTACAAAGTTGGTGCAGAACCATTATCTGCGAGGATCAGTCTGGGGTGTTGCTGAATGGTAATGGGCGAGCTGGAACCTGATCCTGAACTTGCTGAAGACATACTGGGTGGGCGGATCTCAGATAGATAATCCGGAGCAGAATCAATTTGTAGTGGTAACTGATTAATGTGGATATCATCCGTTATTGGAGAATCCATGATGCCACATGTTAAAATGTGTGAAAGGCTGCAGTCATCACAAGTACATCTGTTCAAGAATTAAGATTACAGATTTTTAGGATCTTGTTTAAGTAGCACTCATTTAAAGTAACCACACTCTTTGTTCCAATAATGTATTTCCTTTTTCCTTGAACAAGAAATTAATGATATATTATGATTTCATATTAAAAAAATCAGCTCACCTTCTTCTATAATTACAGTTGGGACAGTCAGGCATGCTCAAACGTGATGACAGCATGTGTCTCATTGTGTCTGTGAAGTTGTTCTCCCCAGCTAGTGCTTTCTTGTTATTAAGCTGAAGTAAATTATAAAGGCAGCGTTTTAGTAGTGCAAGTTTTTCCATTAACAATTCAATGGCACATCATGATTAAGAAATTACATAATCAAAAAGGGTTCTTTGGGCAAAATATTTTAAAAGCAGAATGGTTCAGAATAATTTCATGAAAGTGGTGTTTTAATCATGAGTTAAAAAACAAAGAAGTTCAAAGTCACAAACAACAAACATTTGACACTGAAACTCTTCAAAGAAAGTATGTTTCTCCTATGAAATATTAAAGTGGCCAAGTCCATCTCCTTGGCTCATTTGTACATGCATCTTGCATGATATTTCTGCTGACAGACCCAGAACTTGAGCAGTTCTTGTCTTGTTTCATGGTATGCAGAAAAGGACACTGCTGACGAATGTAGAGAGAATGCAAACTCACTCTTAGCTTGCAAAAAAGAATTAGGACTAATTCTGTAGCCACAATGGGATAGATTCAAGGAATGAAATAGCTGCCCAAAACAGGACTTGACTGCATTAGTGAAAAAATACAATCCAAATAACCTCCACCCGGCAGAGGCCTAAACCTGAAAGCATCTAATTTCATTAGAAACCTACAAATCTTAAGTTAAACAAGGATGTGCCTAAGCTTCCACTTCTATAGATGCCCAGACCTCATCCTGACCAAAGCAGCCATGGGCTTAGAGCTCACTTAAGCCCAATTAGGATCAATGAAAAAGAGGATTCTTCCTCAAGTCCTCTGAGAAGCCCTGTATACCAGATGTTCTAAAAGACATGGTTAACACAGGCTTATGTTCCTTATAGGAAAAAGTACTTACTGGTGACTGCTTTGGGACATTGCTAATTTAAGCTTAGGTTTACCAAAACATACTGTCATATGCTCTCTTTCTCTGGCTCATGACTAGCATTTCTTTTTGCACAGTGGTACAGGAACGGAGAGGTTCCCCATCCAGTCTTGACTCTAGCCAAGTCACACTGTACTCTTATGGACAACATGATACATACTTGAACACTTCTAGGCTACAGAACAGAGTACTGTATCTTAAACAGCAGACAGTTTTATAATAAGGTAGGAACTTCTACTGGCCCCTCTCCGGCTATAGCTTAAAAAAAGGTAAGTAGTTCTGCTCAGCCTTTTCCCCACAAAACACATGTAGGAGCCATCTCCAGAATCCTAACAGATGCAATCATCTGCCCTGCTACCGTGGCTCACACTCCCCAGCTCCGCACACACAAGTGAATTTGTTAAACTCTTGAACACAACATTCCCTACCATGTACATCAAGGCAGCTCCACACTCAATGTATTGGCTGTTTTGGATCCCACTCTAAGGCATCAAAAATTCCCCTTTTATTGTGTAAAGAACTTTAACACCTGGTATTCAATCCTAAGACTGTGGTGCTTAAGTTTTTACCTTGTAGTAACTAAGATGACATACCATTACATACTCTTCTTGAATCTTGCTTTTCTCTATTTTAGCTGACCAAATTTCATGCCTGGCATAGTTGCAGAATCAGATCACATAGGACTAGTACAATATACTACACTCATATGTTTGCATCGTACAAATATACATGAAGCATTAGTATAACTTAGTATGGTATAAAAAAAAAATCCTACCTGCTCTTCAATAAAACGCCTCTGTTTAAAAAATTCCCAGTCTTCCTTTAGCATGCGTTGTTTTGTTTTCATTGCCATCTAAAACAGAATTTAAGGAAAACTCATTGATTTAATCATAGAAAACCTATGCTGTTGTCAATTTGTCTATCAGTTTTGTTAAACCTAGCCTGTCTATACTATTTTGAAAGTCAATATGAAGTGTATTTTATTTGCTAATCATTTGATTTTAATCACTTAAACATAAGATTTTATATTCTTTTACACTATTTTTCAGTCAGATTATTCCACTGTTATTCCTTACGTTAATATTTCTTTTCATTAAGTATTTTCATAGCATTTTCAATAAAATGTAATTGGCATTAAATCCTCAACATCTCAGATCCACTAAAATTCCTTAAAATCTAGAGATACAGGACTTTCAGCAAGGCCTTAACACAGGCTGAAGTGCAAACTCTGATCTACCACATGTGGAACTAACCAGCCAGTCAAAGAGTCAAAAAAAATTAGAAGTAGTAACCTAGACTAACACTATTTACCACTTTTATTCCTCAATGTATTTCATGCCCATGATTTATCTAAGGCTAGAAAAATATTTTATACAATTACTCGTCCCTGAAACACATCACCATAAATGTACATAGAGCCTGTAACTTTTTGTACACAAATGGTATTTTTCTGATTTAGTAAATAAATTCATTCTGACATAACACAAAAGCTTCCATGAATTTTAACACAGCAAAATGCAAGAACAAAGCTTCTCCTGTTGCGCATTACAACATTTTAAGAGCACTACTTCATTAGTGAGGAAAAACAACTATCTAGGTTATCTTTTACAGTTCTTTTTTTTGATTCACCAAATTAATAAAAATATCTACCACCTTATAGAATGTAACAAATTGCTTCATAAAGATATGTTAGTGAGCAAAGTTCAGTAGGTTATACCACTAGCAATCTTTTTTTTTTTCTTCAAAAGCATGCCTCCAGAAATTCATTCTTGATCAAAAGTTTAAAGTCTTACTATTAACCTAAGTGTATTATTGCTATTATCATTATTTAACTTGGGAAAATGAAATTCTAAGCTGGGGATTTGAAACAGTATTAAGTGGTACAGTTTTGCCTAATGAATTTCTGAAACAATCTGCATCACACAATTCTAATTACTACTGTGGATTTTGATTTCCCTTGCTCCAGTGAGGTTACATTAACACCAAAAAAATGAGTTTATCATGTGCATGTGTGGTTTTTTAAAAAAAGAGCATGCATGGAATATTCTTGAACCATTGGTACCATTTCTTAGACACACTAAAAGGTACTGCAGAGCCTAGGGCCAACAACATTGGAAATTTCATCCTGGCTATACTATCAGCTTCTGAGAACCCTTGAGCCATATTTAAACACAGCAACACTAACCGGTTTAGGTGCCCTGCCACCTAGCTGAATCCTCACCATCAGAGACAGGCACCTACATTCACTATACATTATAAGAGAAGACTTCAATGCCAAAGAATGACGTTTAAAACAGCCAGTGCATTAACTGGGAGCTGCCTACTCAAGTCTGCCAAGAAACTGTCAAAGAAAGCAGCATGGTTTAAGTCTTGGTACTCTTGAGTATTAATGGGAACAGGGGCTGAAGCTAAAATTTTCCTACTTCCAACTTCACAGCCTTTCCAATACCCCATGTCTGCTAGTATCTTAAGTTATTAATTCCATAAATAATAGGAAATCACTTCTCTCCCCTCTTTCTTTTCCCCAATGAATATTTATTTCAGCAGAGCAAAGCAGCTGCAATACAAACCACATGATTCATGCCTAAGAATTCTGCTAGGGAGTGGGAGATAAATTCAAATGCTATCAGAAAGGAAAATTTACACTTCGACCTTGCACATCTGCAATGAATATGGTACCACTGCTGTCCAATGGAGAAGAGAGTTCCACTACCACCCTCTTCCTTCCTCCCTGTTTATTCGACACTAAGAAGTATTTGCGATCCATCAGATGGAGACATGGTAAAGTGAGACAGGCAGGTGAACAAGTATTTTTCCGTTCTGAAATACATTTCATCATGAAAACAAAGCCAGCAGTTTGGTCAGAACTGACACATACCACTAGATCACCTGTGAGAACTCTGACATTCATACATACATCACAGGTTACTTGCTTCCAAATTTTAAACTCTGTATCACATGTGAATAGAACATTTGAGCATCCCAAATGCCACCTGTAAATCTAATCTATGTTCCTAGCCTGTTTCACAAGAAATAATAAAATAATTCCTCTTATCACAAACCCTCAGCACTGAAAAATAGTGTTTAAATTATTTATACAGCCACCATAAAGATAAAAAACAATTATGCCTGTACAATACTGTTTTTTCTATTAAGTTGACCAGAACTGTAAAAGAAAAAAAAAAAAAAAAAGTCACACACGAATATGGAAAGACAAGCAAGAAGCTCTCCCTGGGCTCTTGTGGAGCTGGGCAAAGGCATTCCTTTATTCCTTTCTTCTGTGGGAGCCAGCAGTAAAAAAAAAGGTAACACTTTCACACAAAGTACATATGACTATCTAGCCATTACTTATGGAAAAGATCCAGATATATTTAGGAACCCCTGAGTTAAAAGTAGTCTAAATCTATGCAGCCTGTACCTCCAGATCCTGTTTTTCTTATCAAATTTAAGCTGTCCTGTTTTCCAGATACCCTAAACATCTTCCTCAGATTTTAACATGCGATATCAGTGCTGATATGAACGGATCCTTATTCTAAGTTTTATTACAGCATACACACGTGGTATTAAGTTACATGTCTGTGCATGACACAGCTGTCCTACACAGCCTTAAAGAAAAAAATAAAGTATATTTCTATTGCTTGCAAAAGCTATTCACTTTTTTCCCCAAGAACAAGTAACATAACATAACATAGTGGGAGGGTCCATTAATTACCTCTGCTGATGCCCTGTCTAAAATTTTGCACATAGTTCCACAGTAGATAAACAAGGACCATTCATAAGTCCTCTGTGATGGTCTGCATTCTAATCTTTGATATACTAGCAATAAAACCTCACAATTTTGATAAGCCAAGAGGCAGCAAATAATGAACATGCATTCACTGTTAAGATCCACAGTTTCCATAGTAGCCAGGCTTTCCGATTTCTACCTTGTTGACAAAAATATCACTGCAAATTCAGGTAAGATGGTCATACTGAATGATGTATTTTTGATCAAAAGAGTATAACCACAGGTTATCACCAACATGGGTTTTAAGGCACAATTGTGAAAATGTTCTTTCTACATATAAATACCAATATCTCCTTTAAAATTTGATCATTTAAGTTTTAGAATGGTTTCCCCTACACACACGCCTTGGAGGTTTTCTTGGTCATTAGGAAATAAGCAGTCATCATATTAAGTTTCCCCAAATGGGAGAAGGGTTTCTGTTTGCATCAGGATACAGGCTTCACTAGGCAGATAAAAAAATGCTGTAACACAGTACTTGTGGCAATAGCATGGTCACTAGATACAGAGAAATACAGGAAAATCAGTTAAGAGTTGATATTGAAGTGGTGCAGACCAACCAGTCAGAAGTCTGATATGAATGTGACTCCACAGAAATTCCATCTTTAGGAAAAGTAAGTGAATAATGAGAAGTGAATTGGGCTCTGTTTCTTACTGGGGAGGCAGTATCAGACAGCCACAATACCCTGACACCATGAGGAAAATGACTTCTAGTAGCACAAAATGTGAGATGATGAAATTTTACTGAGCTGCAATCAAATATTTAGTTGCATAAAAGCAGCCAGACCAAGAGAAAACTTTGTAACTGATAGCTTACAGATACAACCCCCAAATATAGAACAATCTCTAAAAATAAAATCAGTTATGTCCTGTCTCCATCTTGAAAGTATTGGAATTAATGGTAAAGTTCACTTAAATCTTCATCACAGGGAACAGCTTCTGAAGGACAGTTAGTGTACTGTAAGACTTCAAAATGTTTGTTATCCATAGGAATAACATAGCATTACTAAATCTCAAATTGGATCTCCATATTCCTAATGCTCATAAAACTTCAAAATACAAGAAAAGTTCTATAAAATTCTGTATCTTCAGTTATTTCAAGACACATTCTTTCTTGTAGTATACTTAAGATTGAACTAAACAGTATCCAAAGCCTTATCCTGAGCTGTTTTAAAAAAATTCAAGTTCTTTAAACATGAGAAAAAGCACACGAGCAATTTTGGGAAAGTATAAACAACCACTTGCAAAATAAACAGTTATTTTTCTGAAAATTAAGCTCTTGACAATGTAGAAGTCAGTACAGCAAAGTGATTATTTTCTGAAATGTAGAACAACCTCAGAAGAATCAGCTATCAGAACATATACTTAATAAAAAAAAAGGATAACTTTAGAGGTCTCAAATATTTCTATAGTGAGAGTCTGGAGTTCTGATTTTGACAGCTGCACAAAGGTCATCACATTATGCAACATGCAACAGTTTTTAATTTCATTTAGTGCAATTATTATTTTAGAAACTTAGTGGGTTTTATGGGGTGGGTTTTTTCTTTTTTTCTTTTTCCTAGTGACATCTACAAATGGAAGTTTCAGGTTACTGTGCTATGGGTAATTTACAGGCTAAAGTAATTAAAAAATGTGCAAAGACCACCTCTAAACAATGAATGGCACAACAATCTGCTTCAATAATTTGAAGACGTTTCTGTACAATTGCCATTACATATTTGTATGTTAGTGTTCTTTTCTGTTCTGAAAGACTGACATCAATGAAAAAAGTTACTTTTTGTTGCTTCAAAGCTCTGGATGAAAATACCAAAGAAAGTCTTCACTGGAGGCACAGTCTTGCATGGGCTGCTCCCTACATAATCAGTCTTGAGACTGTTTACATGATTCTTACCTGTTCATCAACATAGTCATCTATTCTTTTCTGGCATTCAAGCCATGCTTCAGCAACTTGACCCATTTCCTGTTCCAGCTGATGATACCTTTGTAGCAAGGTACTATACATATCTTCACTACAGGAATCATGTGTTGTTCCAAGCCTAAAAATTCAAATAGCACTTGTTATAGAAGAGACATTTCACTGGAGAAAAAAAAAGAAAAAAAAAAAATCACACTTAAGTTCTGCCAGCCAAAAAAGCGTTGTTAAAGTGCAGTTATTGATACACCTAGGCCCACATAGCTGCTTGTATCCCAAAGTTTAGTATTTTTAGTCATTTTTCAAAAAAATATCCAACAACTGCTTGTTCCAATGTTCTGTAACCAACAATAGCAAGAATGTGGGAAGTGCAACATTTCTAGAGCCTCTTTCCCACGAGCAACCAGATGTCAAACCTACTGAGCCATATTTATTCAAATTTTGTTGCTTGATATATTTATCCTTCCAAATTCTATGGACTAAATATACATGTTGACTATTTACTGAAGAGATATATAGTAAAAATAAAGCCAGAAGCTTGTTAATCAGAACTCTCATGATCAATGCTAAAAAGATTACTAGACAAGTTGGAGTTCCAGCTGGGAAAAGTGCTGTAGGATGAGGCAAGTGAGATAATTTGGTTGCATGCAGTTATGTACTATCACTTGAGCAGCATCAAGTCCAAAACGTGGTTATGCCATACACTGATGACTGCCTCTGTAAGGAGCCCCAGAAACAGGAGACAATTTACCTCCCTTTCTACTACTACATTTTTGTACAGCAAATTCCTTTAAAAAAAAAAATCTATGACACTGCATCATCACAACAATTCTTAAGTAAATAAGCAAACTCCCAAAATCTTGACTTCAGAAATAAATAAAAAGACAAAATTCTATTCAATAATGTGTGTTTAAAGCACACTGAATTGTAGTGACCTGTAAATCGACACAAACTGAAGCTTTTCAACATTTCTCCTACTCAGTAATTAAGGGGAAACTGGTTGGTAGTTAATTAGGCACAGAGGTTGTGTGGCAAGTCAAAGCCAGTGCCAAAAAACAAAATTCAAGCACCTCAAAACTTGATATTTAAGCCCAGTTCCAGCATTTCAGGGAGGTTTGTTAGAGATTTCCATTGCAACAGGATGCTAACACAACCCAAGAACTACATAGTCCTACCCATCACCTGGCAAAGAACTGAGCCCTTAATTTTCATGTGGCAATTAAGTATAATGAAGAGCTGAGCAAACAGATAACTCAGTAAGCATTAAGTCATAGCTGTTAGCATGACTTTGCCAATAAATTCAAGTTTGTTTTATTTTGTTGTTTTTGCCTGGAACCTGCAACACAACCATTTTAGAAGGGTGCGTAAGCAATTATACACATTCTACTTGGTAGAGTACAAAAAGCAGTTTAAAGGGATACGGTGACTTTAGGATACAACACTTCCTCACTATCAGTGCAGACACTGTCAATTCCTGTTACTAGATCACAATTCACTACTCTTCTTGAACCTTGTGTTTCTGGTATTATGCAGTTACGTGAAATTCTGATCCCTACTGTACGTAAGTCAAGAATCTGTTCTCCTAACTGCTGCTGAATAGTACTATTCTTTCAAACAGTAGTTGTGCATAAAATCTTTTTTAAATATGTTCTCAAGCTAGAAGCGAAAGAACTTCATTTTTAAAAATTTAGATTACCAATGCAACAGCATTTACACTTTCAGTTTTTATTGTGACTCTTGATTAGAGGTTAACATGTTACTAGTAAATACACTTTCACCCCCTCAAAGCAAGTATAAAGCAACAATCTAGGTAGTATTTCAGTCCTGTAAACAGAGGTGGAATATATTCCTGGACTGCAGCAAAATAAGGTAATAAAAACGTCACACATACATAAAATTTAACAAGAATTGCTTACTTTACGGTAACTGAATCTTCCAAGGCATACCTGTTGACATAAATCCTACTGTATGCCCGTGTATCTTGATCAGGAACCCAGAATTTTTTGTCCAGCAGCATTTAACTGAAGCTGTACATACACCCTGAACATTGTCCCATCCCATACAGGGAAAGCAAAGAGGACAGAAAACTCCAGGACAGAAAAGCCCCAAGTATCAGTTGTTACTTCATTACCAAACACCAATAAAGCAGCCCGTTGAATGTAGGAGGCATATCAGTGGTTGCATGTAATCAAAAGCATCTAAACCCAAGAAAGGTATTTAACCTCTAAGAAACCTTTAATATAGACAACCTTCATCAGGAAGTACTACTCACTCACCCATGAAAGGACTGGATTTCCTTAAATACTGAAGATACAGCCTTATGAAATGCTGTGTCTGATCTAGAAGCCCTGCTGATTAATTAGCTCTTGATAAGCATATGGACAGCTCTTACAGCTAGTCTGCCAATCGTACAACTGAGTGTGCCTCCTAGACAAACCAGAGGTGTTGACTAGGTAGCAGAACAAGATACAATACATTAAGACCCTGGTAGTTTACCCTGAGTAGATGACCAGTCCTGTGAAATACTGACACAGTTGATCTTGTATCAGCTAGTAAACTTCAACCCCACAAGACTGCTACATTTAAACCTCTCTAAGTGAACATCTTTTCTAGTCTGACATCTGATAAGCATCCGTGGAACGAATCACAACACACCAACTATGTATTTTGAAAAATCCAGAGATATAAAAAAGATTTAGTGATTGAAATAAGGGTGAACTCCCAAAATCTAAGTGAAGCTGAGATGCCAAGATGCCATTTCACATTTCTTCTTCAGGAAGAGAAAACAATGAGGCCAATGCTCTTTTGTAAAGAGACTGGCAACACCTTCTCCAATGCATGCAAATAAATGATTCTCTCCTGACCAAATGATCAGAGGACTAGGCTCATCCTTGCTTCTCCATGTGAGGCTTCTCTGATTGGAACATTCCTCCACCAACTCCCACTGTAAGGCAGATTATCCTCCAGAAAATTTTCTCAGGGAAGGCTACATAATTCTCTTACTTCAAGACCTAAAGAACTCAGCAGTAAAATCCTGGGAGTCCATGAAAACAGGCATAATCTATGTTTACCAAAGAAAAACAAGACATACACTATATAAACTAGAAACCATGGAAGAGGAAGCTTGTGCTGAACCTCTCCTTTCAAAAAAAGCTCATGTGAATCAATCTAGGCAAAACCATAGTTTTTGTGAAACACCCTTAAAGCCATCTAGCGAGCACAGATGTACTGGAAAAGAAATTCCTGCAGGAAGAGATTCTGACTTCATCGTATTCAAGCCTTGAACTTAGCTGTCACTACAATGAAGTTCTGCACAGAAACACCTTCTGTTGCTCAGACTTTAATTGCAGTAGCACTTGAGAACAACAGGTAAATGAAAACAATCCAATGCTTTTGTTAAGAAATGACCATAAGCTTCACTAAGACCATTCTCAGCTCTGCAGATGAAGGCAATGTAAACAGTCTTCATATAACCAGGACTGGTGGAGGAAGAGATGCAGAGAAGCCTTGTCAGAAAGCATGGAGATGACCAAGGGATACAGTATCAGTGGTACTGGGAAGTCAAACACGGATCACTGGAAAACTATGTGACTGCACAACATGCTATTGAACATAGGAACAGAATTACCTGTCTGGAGAGGAAAAAAAAAAAAAAAAAAACAAAAAGGAAAGGGAAAAAAAAAAAAAAGGCTTTCAGTACCAACCCAGTTTCATGTAAACCAATTAGACAAGTTATTCTGAGAGACCTTGGACTTCTTGCTGAGCCTGGTGACAATTAAGCTTTCTTCCCTTTTCTTACTTTCCTTTCTAGTATCTACTAGCAAAAGGACAACTCATCAGAAATTTCTTTATTCACCGTGAGCAATGTATCTTGTGACAGACTTAATCAAACTGCTCTTGTATCATGAAAAAATACCCAAGACAATACCTTTAAAAAACATGTACACAGAGCATAAACGTCTCTTCATCAGAAACTAGATTGAGAGGTCAACACGAACCATCCATGACTGTACTTCAGAAATGTTTGGACATAGGAAAAAGAATAGAATTTCTGTGAATTAATACTTCTTCCCTAAAAAACCCAAACACTTTGCAGGTACACAAATCACAAGCAGAGCAGCCTTGCCAACAAAATATACATTCTAAAGCCCCAGGAAACACAATATGCCATCAGACCTACAAGCATATAGCAAGGGGGTTTGTTTCTTTTGCTTTTGCCAGTGAAAAGACTGCTTAAAATGCCAAATTAAGCTATTTGTGCACTGTGGGAAGCATGAAGGTATTGAGGCTGTAATTCAGTTGTAGAGCTGTAAAGACAGTAGCAACACCTAATGACAAGTGAAAACAGTACTATTCAGTCATACCATCAGCATTTTCATAAGATGCTGTCATTTTACTAGGTAACTTACAAGCAAGCAGATTAGGGTAGTAATTCTTCTGACAAGCAAGTTATGACAGCAGCCTGCTCAATCAACAATACTGTTTTCAAGACAGATCAACAAGGATTTTTACCTATGAAATTGTAGAAGCAGCAGACAGGTTTTTTTGTTGTGGTTTTTTTTTTTTTAAACGCTGTGGTTGCAAACATGGGTTTTCATTTCTCCTTTAAATTACAAAAGAAAATTTAAACTCTACCTTAGCTGTGACACCAACGTTGGCAAGCTATTCTGCAAGAGTGGCTCAGAAAATACCAAATTTTCAAACAGATGCTTATTGTGCAATTCCCACGTCACCTGAAATTTCTTCAAATGTTCATTTTCCTGTAACAAAAACAACAACCAGAAATAAGGCAGGGTTAGGGGCTGGGGGGTGAGGGGAGTGGGGGTGGAATTTCTGTCCAAGGCAAAAATTTTTTTGAAAATCTAATTTCCAACCTACAGGCTCGTTTATTCAGCTCATATCTTATTCAGTTTTAATATCCAGAAACTCAGACTGTAACTAATTCTTTAATGACTTAAATAACCATAGCTTCATTCCTTGTTTTTCTAAGTTGTCATGGATTAGGAAGGAAAAAAAAAAGAAAAAAAGAAAAATCAGACTATGCTGTTGAATGCTTCCATTCATTTCTGCACTGAAAGATGTATTTTACGACCTGAACCAGTTGCGCTCAAGGTTTTCTTGTGAAACAACTGCCTATCTCTGATTATTTTTCAGTTCTTTGAACTTATCTAGTAACAGGCACATATATGATGGCAACCTATAATCTTTATTCAAAACTGACATAAATCAAGCAAACAGTTCTCTTCAAGTACAGCTTCAAAAAATGAAGTTTTCTAAATAGACAAGAGACCAACAGCTTACTTCTCTAGTAAGCAGAATATTTTTCTATTTGAGGTTAACACACAATTGTATGTAATTTCAAGGCCTAAAACTTAAATCTATTATTATCAAAACATAAGAATCAAAGACAACTATACTATTTTTTCAAGTCAGTAAGTTTTCCCACAGACAGCCAGCAGTATGCTGGTTTTCTATAGCAGGATTCCCCCACACAGCAAAATTAAATGCAAGCATTCTGGCTATTAGATCAGCAAGCAAGCCCTATGCACTATAACCTCAAGTACCCAGAAATACCAGAATACTCTGGAATTTCAAAGTTTTGTTAAGCATAGTGGGTTAAAAAACAAATACATATTTACATCAGACCTAAACATGAGACTATCAGTATTCAAAAAAAGAATCGTTTGGAGTTTTATTATTATTTAAGAAGGGTGGGTGGTGTTTGTTCTTCGTCCCCCAAACCCTGGCCCGAGTTGCACAAGACACATGTACCCTTTCACTTTGAATATTATGTCTTCAAAATATTTAAAATTTCTATAAATTGCTAATAATTTCTCAAGGGTCAACACTGAGAAAGGTTGATTTCCTAAGTAATTTCCATATTATTCTGTGAACAAAAGAGTCAATAGTTATCTACAAAATTTGTTATATCAGATTGTGCAGAGTACGATATTTCTCACAAAGAAATACCAGGTGAGTTTTCCTTTCTAGTCTGCTAGACTGTGTACTTGAGGGCTCTTCTGTACTGACCACAGTCTTTCGTTTGCTCTCAGTATAATCTGTCATTCCCTGGTGGGGCACAAGGCTTTAGCTCCTGCTCTTGAACTTCACTAGTTAGCTGGATTCCTTTGAAAGGAAAGATAACTGTTCATAATTTCAATGAGAAATTAGCTCCTCACAGGTGGAGGTTCAAGGCATTATATGCCTTTTTACAGCATGCTACATGCAAAGGTTTTACCTTTAAAAGGAAGGCTGCTCTGAGTTTAGAGATCTTGACTGCCTTTTACATATTTCAGCTGGAAAGTTTCCTTCTTCCATAGTGCACTGGTATCTTGAGAAAAACCAACCATGCACACCGAAAAGACTAGTGACTCTGCTACCTGTACTGAAAGCTGTGACATACTACTCCATTTAATAAAAAGGTTATTTAATAAATCTAAGAAATATATGACAAGAGACAGTATCCTACATTCTCAGATTTCAGTTTCTGAATGTCACAGCTTAGTAGAAAGAAGTTTTCAGTACTTACTGGGCTACAGAAGGAAAAGGACAAAAAAAATCTGGGATACTTTGTTTTTTCTTATGCCTTATGTTTTAAGAGAATAGGAATTTTATTTTACTTTGAATTTTGTCAGAAGGGGTAGATTAGGGAGTTCAAGCATGTTCTGTCTCTTCACGGCCATTATCTCAATATCTCATACCTGCTAAGTTTTCATGACTACTAGTTCACAATAATAACCAGGGGAAAAAAATATAACAATATTATTTTCTGGTACTAACATGTTCATTATTGGCAGATCTACTTTGAGAAAACTAACATTTGTACTGTAATCCATCTGCTTTTCAGCTGAACAAATTTCTAAATTCCAATGCAAATCAACCTGAAGAGCGATGTTCCCTCAAGCACCTTGTTAGAGACTTAATGACTATTAAAAGCAGCCAATAAACAGGAGACAGCAGTGACCTCACACCTGTATCTAAGTGATAAAGCTGGGGAAGACAATACAGACAATAGCAAATACAGAGCACTGACAACAGAAGAAAGCATCAGATATGTTCAAGTTTCTTAATAGAAACATCTTCCTGCTTTACCAATTCAATTTTACTAACAGTCCTACCTCAGTAATGACACTCTGCTTCCCCTCCATTTTATATCCTTCTCCCCTGTGGCCACCATAGTCTTGTTACTGCCTATTCTTTTCCTCTCTTTATATACCTAGACAGTCACTTTCAGCTAATAGGCAATAAACCCCAAATTTACCAGTTAATCCACTTCTTGGGTTTTTTTGCTTGCGCAAAGTTTACACAAGAAAAGGGATGTACAGGATAAGGACATTAACAAGGGATATACATGAAAGAACTATTAACAAAACAAGATTAATAACCTTCTCAGCCCTTAAACAAGTATAATTACAGAGTTTATTTACCATATTAGTCAGTCATGATGGACAGTTACTCAAGAAGAGATTAAGGCTATTGCTTATTTTCTACCTGACAATATAATCCCAAGTCTAACATCACAATCAGTTGACAAAACAAGCATTTAAGAAAGAACAAGAACTTTAGAAATAATAACATAGCAGATTAATTCTGAGTAAGGAGATCATCTTTTCAAGTAGCCATTCTTGCTTATAAGGGAAAAGAATAATTGAACATTGAAACAATCTAAGTTAGTGCTCCACCTGAGAGTTTGTGTCCTTTAAACATGGTTGTCAAGAGACCATTAAAGATTAACAGAGAAGTGCTTCACATTTTCAAAGGCATTATCTAAAATTTTGTAGATCTGCTTAAAGATAAGTTTCAGAATAAGTGCCACAAACAGCATCCTGCCTTTTTCTTCACAAACAAAAGATAATTTCATCAATTCACAGTAAGAGATGCCTAATCTACATTTCTGAAGAATTAAATTTGCGTTTGCAGAATCTCCCCATCTCCAAGCATGCATACACAAAAAACCTTACATCTTACAAACTACAGAAGATACCTGAAAGAGCCCAGAACAGCTCTGCTAGCATTGCCCCTAGGAAGTAGAAGCATATAGGTTATTTTTTCAGTCTTACCAGAGTAACTAGAAAGGCGCTGATTGTACATGCTGCCTGACAGAGTGCACTGTATTCCTCAAGTAGGAGTGAGATGAACTGATGTGCCTGTGGTGGCCCTTGTATTGCTAATGTTGATGCAACTTTAGATCCCAGTGACAAGTGTCTGAGCAGACGAACCTTCATTTCAAGCACATATTCTCTAGCTTGCTGTTCCAACCGTTGGTAAAGCTGATATGGATCTCTTTCACAAAGCCTGTATTTTTAGAATATTTTTGACAAAAAGAAATAATGCATGTAGTAAACAATTTTCACTTTCCTAAAAATATTTACCAGTTACCATCATCATCATCAAAAAGAAATAATGGCTAGGGTTTACAGAACTACCTCAAATCTGGGAGAACGCAGCCCAGTTCCCTACTTTTACACTGTGGAACTGAGCTCCTGTGCAGCTTTAGGACTAGGATGCTTGCACACCTCAGGAACAAATTAATTTAGGACCTCGGTATTGCACTTCAACTTGTGAGCTAAAAAACCTTTACTCAATTTGCATACAACCCTACAGACATACTCTTCAGACAAGCTTCTTCACAACTTCTCCATGTTCTTACATACAGATCTAATAAGTGTCCCAGTTGGAACAGCCAGACCTAGGCCTGATTAATATCCTGTAGAACAGGCATTTACTTCAAGCCATTGAAGGAGCTTGACCTGTTAAGGCAGCCAGAACATACCTAAACACATACCAACCAGACTGGACTTCGTGACTGCTTTGGGGGACCCTTCTGTTGTTGAGCTGAACTGAAAGAAGGCTTTTCATACAATTACCAAGCTTTTACGACACTCAGCCATGAAACTCGTCTTGCCTTCATTGAGAGTTTCTTACCCCAAGTTGTGGATCTTCTGTACAAGAACATTTTTTGCACCTTTTATTAAAGCTGTGCCCACTGCATAGCAGAGCTGTGGGATTCACAGGGCCACAGAGAACATCCTTCAAGGAACATGACTTAGGGCACTCTACTGTGGTAGCACCTAACTGCAATCATTACAAGTGACTGGTGGGGTTTTTTTGGGTTTTTTCTTTGTTTGGTTCATTGGTTTTTTACCCCAGAATAGGCATCAGAATTTGGGACTCATCTGTCCCACGGAAGCATACTAACACTGAAGCTCCAGAACCATGTTGCCCTCCATGCACTCTATTCAGCCACTCTATACCTGCAAGACTTGTCACTGTAACACACAGCTTCAAAGAGGGTCAGGGCTTCCTGCTAAGGACAGCATACAGCTGGCTAGGTCTGATACTCTCCTGGAAGCGAGACATGGGTTTGAACCACCTCACACAGAAAAAAACTGAACACGATGGCTGCTTTGAAGCACTTTAGACTGAAATTGTACTATTTAAAGTCCTGTGCATGGAGTTTAAGCACTTGCCTCAGGTTTTTTACAGCACAGGCAGGTAGGGAAGAAGAAAGGGATTAGAGAAGTACTTAAGAGTTAGATGTATAAGTGTGCTGCTGTCTACTACCTGCTCTTCCCTCATCACTCACAAAATAGAGTATTATCACTTTGCCATAAAGTCCCCCAACGTACAATAGGGACAGTACCTGGCACCACTACTTATTTTCAAGCAAGACCACCAGACAGTCTGTTTCTTGCCAGCTGTGTCTAACAGAGCTGAGCATGGAATCAGGAATTTCTGCCTTTTAAACATAGATTTACTTGGCCACAGCATGATCTTTGGCATGCTACCTACATGGTTTGTTTGGGGTTTTTTAGTTTGTTTGGCTTTGTTTGTTTTGGTTTTACACTTTCAATACCTACATTGACTAGCTTTGTTACAAAATTTTGCATGACATTAGCATCATGGACTGGACACACTGGTGTCTGCTCAAACACAATATCCTAGTTTTATTTCACACTTTGGAGACCATAAGGAACTCGACTGAAAAATAATCATATTGACATTTAAGGTTTCCTTCTTTGAGATACTGTTTTTGCCTTTGTATTTTAACAATCTCTCTCAAAAGTGAAAAACAGTTCTAGAGAAATCAAAGCTCATAAGTACATAAGAAAGGTACACAGTATTTGTTCCAATTTCCAAAATTTTTCCATTGAAGAGAAACTGCATAAAAATCAACCACCATTTTAGCTGTGATTCACTTTTAATTACCTACACACTATGCAACATTTAAGCATCTTTGATTTCAAAACCTATGTTGCATGTTTTGATTACTTAAACAAACTGTGACTAATAGGGAGACATACCATATTAGTCTACATTTACACAACTCATGTTCAAAACCAAACACTCAGTTTTTACATAACAGGAGTGCAATAAGCTTATTTAATTATCTATTAAGGCTGATTCAGTAGTATAGTTATGTAAAGAGCAATGCTAGATGACTACGATCTCTCAAGTTTCCTTACCTTGCTAGAATTTAGCTTCAACTAGAAACTCCACAAAAGAACTACAATTTGTCAGACTAGTCAGGCCTTAGTATATCAAGTATGTACAGAACCAAGGAGAGCAACTATTCCTTGACCACATACTCAAGACAGAAACTGAGATGAACCTCCCGGAGCACTTTAAGGACAGCCACACTATTCTCCAAAGGAAAAAACCCACAACTTAGGATCTCATTAAGCACATCTTTAACTTCACACCTAGAAAAGCTACAATTTCAACTTCTGAAATGAGAAAGAAGTTCTTGGAATCTGCCTCATCTAGTGATCAATAGCCAATATTACTTTTTTTTTTTTTTAAAAAGTCTCTTCTAGCTGCTACAACTACAGTAACATGTAAGCACTATTATAACTTGGGTTAGTTCAACAAGGTAAGATTTTCATGTGGGGCAATTCAAACTAAACAGTGTCTTATTAATAATGATCATCTCAAGGTCTTTTGAAGAGTACGATTTTGGGACCCTTCCAGAATTATACATTAATATTCCTATTGCAAACAGCATATTAATTTAATAGCTTCCCATGCATTCAACCTAGCATTTAAAAATCCTGCATGAAATGGAATTGACCGGTCTGAATCTTTCATTGTAGTGGAGAGGCAATCATTCCAAGCAACCAGACTTACAGATGGTAAATAACATTCTATTAAAAAGCAATACGCCAAACTACTTAAAAACTAACTTTAAAAATCCTCTTAGCAATTAATAGATATTTTTCAAAATGCTGTACCTATCCACCAGCTCTTTCATTCCTTCTTTATCTGGTACCAAAGATTGGTCTTGGTCATCTGCCAAAGGGGTCCCAGCTTGGCGATATATACACCGAACCATGTATCTTACTTCTGACCAGTAATTTTGAAGCTGCTGAGGTTCACGTTCAGGCTCTGCTGAATTTTCTCTGCAAATAATGACAAAAATAGTGACTCTCTATTTGTACATCGCATAGGTGTACTGATTCCTACTGTTCTGAAGATGTCCTTCAGGAAAAACAACATACATCTGAAAATGCTTAAAATAAAGTACATGCCTAAAATAAAGTATAAAATTGGAAAAAACCTGCCACCCATAAGTTACTGTTCTTGTCAGATAGCCTGTTTAAAGAGTTTAAGCATACACCAACAAATAAGCTACAACACTGCCGACAGTCTGACTATGGGCACCATGCTGTTGAGTTTGAATTCAGTTCTTACCTGCGCTCATTACAGGCCTCACAGTTGCATGCTATGTCTGAAGGTGAGGAATTGCTAAGATCTGCAGCAGGCACCGTCTGTGCAGCAACAGTTATTCTTCCTCCTCCTACAGATTCCTGCTGTGATCCACTGTTTCCAAGAGGCATGTGCAAAAGGAAATCTTGGCTCTGAAAAGAAAAAACACAGGTAGCCTTCAGTTTGTAAGGTAGAAGTCTGAAATGTTAATAAGTAGGCAAATAGTAATGCAGCAATTCTTAGTGCTGAATGTGTTTTGGTAGGACACTGAACCAGGCACAAAGAATTTACCTTCCAAAAGCATAATAAACGCAAGATACGGACTGAGAAAACCAATGATATAAATATAGTTTCATTTCTAATAACAAAAGCATGTTGGTTACAATTACCACCTTCATGTACTCCAGCATAAACAATGAACTAAGCTAAAGGAAGGCTTGCATCATCCATGATTAATCATAAACTAGTAAATCTCTTCAGTCTCTATTTGACAATATGTTTGACTTCTGAAGTTCAACAATCCCTTCTAGCAAAAAGCATAAAATCTCCTTGTTTATAAAGCCAGACATACTACTTCATACTAATGGATGTTAGAAAGCTGCTGTCATTGGGAATGGATGCTATCTCCTGTGTACAGTGCTGCTCAGTACTAGCAGATGACGCAAACCTCTCTCCCAAGGCTGCTGGTATTCTGGTCTCCAGTTTCTCTTCCTTCTCTGTGCTCCAGCACCAGTACACACCATGCTTCCTTCCTGCACCCTCCCCAGGTTGCCACCACCTTTCTGTGGCACCAGAGATCTCTCCCATGTCAGTAACATGACTGAAGGGCTTTTTTTTGTGCTTTACCCCAGATTCTGGAGCAGGAAGCAGACACAGGTCAAAACAAACCTGCGTGCATTTGCTGCCAACAGCAAGACCAGCTATGGGGGATGGTGCTGGGGCAAACAAAGGTAGCAACGAGAGCAACAGCAACCTGAATACAGGAGCATCTATAGCAAACCACTTATACTCTGGCTTGCAGTGACTGATAACAGATTTTTTTTTTTTAACTCATTTTGGTTTTTTTCCCCAGCTGGTTTCTCTAATTTGACTAGCCACCTAATCCATTTAGTAGCTATTCTAAGTCAAGCTTCCCAACTTGGGAAATCCTTTTGCTGTTTGCTTTTAAAAATTCCTCTAACTAAGAAAACAGTTGCCAAATTAAAAAAAAAAAATACTCTCAATTTTTATTTTACCTGGAGTATCTGCGACTTACAAAACATTTAGGAAGCAAATCCTCCCTTCCTTGCACTTGTAGGACACTTAATTTTCTTTACTAGTTCATTAAACAGAGCTTAAATATGTCAAAAATTTTTACTCAACTGAATAATAATGTGCTTCAGTCTTGCTGTGCTTTGAACTATCTAGGATGTGTTTACCATCAGACTACCAGTATAATTTCCTTACACGTAATCTTTTTTGACTAATTTTACTAACCGTTGTTAATAGCAAGAATATCAGTAAACACTAGTTGTATACAAGTGATATACTCTTAAAAAACTATGTTAAATGTGCTTTTAACATAAGTTTAACAACATATGCTACACAAAGACAATCTTTCTTCACACTGATTTGTTTACTGAAATAAAAATCTGTATGTGCCTATGGGCATGTGCACAGTCTGTTAGCTCTCTACAAGAAGATGTCAGCTGGAATCTATGATGCTTCCAATTATTGGAAGTGTGTGGCTTCCCAGATGAGTTGTGAAGATTTGGTTCTGCAGTATAGCATCACATTTTACTTCTAATGGGGTTTTGCTGGACCTGTCAATGAACTTTTTGTATCTTTCTGCTACACTGAGCACAGCTCTTAAGTGAGGTTGAATTCTCATTTGAAAATATATTTTAACACCTAATTTAGAAAAATCACAACTTGAAATATTAGCACCATGTATTAAATCAGTGTTTGCAGTGCGACAACAAAGAATAAGAAATTGCTACGTGCATACTATGTAGAGTTGTGCTTCTTTATTAAGAAAATACAGGAAAGAAAAGATGATAAAGCTCAGACACATGCAGGAAGGTGGCAGTGCAAGTACAGTGACTCAGGAACACCACTGAAAGAACAAGGAAAATTCAGACAGTTTATCTCACAAAGCGGGGGGAAGTACACATGAGCAGACAGAGACTAGAAAAAAGTATAATGATTAAAGTTGCATTGGTACGAGTAGAAGAAACAGAATTTTAAGTAAAGGGGAAAAGGACAACGTATGAGATCAAATAAACTGAAAGGGTAAAAAACCAGCAAGAAACAAATCCAAGCCTTGCTCTACTCAAAAATCTAAAACTCAGAATCAGAATTCCTGGAATTTTTGGAACAACTTGCCTGTTCAGCTTAGCTCATAGGAAAACCAACTCAAAATCTCCTAAAATATTTTCTAAGCATTTACAGCTTAAGTGGTTCCAAAGCACTAAGTAGCATTCAGCCCATCATAACAACGTATCTTCTTAGTCTACTGAACTGAAGTACTTCAACTTACCACAAGAGATTGCTCTATTGTAGCATGCCTTTCCTCCTTTTCGACTGTTCGTCGACAGTCTGGACACACCCACAGTGGAAGATGCAGCATATTGTTTGCTTTTGGAGATGTGGAAAGTGCTGTTTTGCTAGAATTTTTTATTCCGCTCTCTGAAAGCGAAGTATCTTTTCGTTCACTTCTACAAAGAAGACAATGCTCGCCAGTTGTATATGGTGCCCTTTGGCCCAAGCCAAAGGTAAATGGTGTCTAGAAATAAATGTTTTGATAGATAATTGGTTAGTCACAGAATACATACCAGAAAAACTTATTCTGAGATTGAAAAACAACCCAAAACATATTTTAAACAGTCATCATTAAATGGTGAATATTTGGAGTGTCCCAAGATCAAACACAGCAGTGTTAATAACCATGTGGCAAACAATTTTGATTATGAATACACTCCCGTTTAAAAAGTAATGTTTTTAGTGAGCATGGACTACAGCCTTCCTCTCTAAAATAATTTGGCCTAGATGCAATAATCTAGAAAGTAAAATAAAAAAGGGATAGTACAATTCCTTTTACTGTTGTCATTCTTAGAGATAAAAGGAAAATAACTGCTCTTTGAAGTTCTGCATCACCTCCTCTTTCAATACCGACTGAAACAAAGATACTTTCAGTTAAGCTTGTTACAAAATAAAAGCTTAATTCAGTTTTAACAAACACAGTCAGTTGGGTCTTAAAATCCACTGTCAGCTATTGAATAAAGTAGACTTGGTAACTTAGGAGGACAGAGGCAGTTCAAAACTTAGTTTCTCTTCAAAGATACTCCTGTGCATGAAGTTATGGTTCCGCCATGAGATGCTGATTATTCACCAAGACTGATACTCAAAAACATGTCAAGCAGAACAAGTGAAACAGAACCCAACTTTATAAAACATAAGCGAAGTTATTAATGAATAGAACAAAACATCTTGTAATGGCGGAATCAGATTTGTCCATTTATATTATGGCTACTAGCTCTGCCTTAATTAGCAAGATCTATGTAAGCCTCAAAATAGTGAAACTCTTTCTCAAAGGAAAAGGCAAAACTTAAATAAGTTATTGAACCATTCCTCTAGATACTGCTCCAACCCCAATACCAACAAAAATACTACTTTAAAGATCCTGTAGGGCTGAACTGCACAAGCACAGGTGAAAAGTTCTTTAGGGCAAAGGACTAGTTGAAGCTATAGCACAATTCACTAACTCTCTTGTCTTCACAGCAACAACAAATCAATTCCCTATTGCTGACATCTGAAGAAAAACAGCACAGCATTACAAACTCTGATTTTCATGTTCTTTGCATTTATAAAACTGACAGACTCAGCAACATGGAAAGAAAAACTGAGAATTCTAGACATCAAAAAAGACACACCAAATTCATCTCCACAAGTATCTTCTCCTTCAGAAGTTCATGAGAAATTTAAGTTAACAGTTTTAGTAAGAACAGCTAATCTCTTTACTCACTGATGCCACTTCAAGAATTCCCACCTAAGCACTGAGGCAAGAAAAAGAACACAATTTCTCCAGGTATCTACTGCAGGTTTTCAGAAAACATTCTCAGGAGAGAAGACTCACTCTGCCTCCTGAAAGGCAGGAACCATCCCCTTATTGGCTCTACAAGCATGAACAGATTCCTCAAGTTAGACATTCCTCTTGACTGACTGTGCTCAACTACAGATCTTATTAATGCCTAAAAAACCTGCAACCAGGAGGCCATGGCTGCTCATCTCCTTAGCCCTGAAAGTTTCCTTGTTAAAATAAAATTTTTTTGAAGCCAGATTAAGTCTTTGTTGGAATGATGACATCGTTATAGCTATTGCAGGTAAACCCTTATGAACATCATCTGCAGTCTGTCTTGCAACAAGTAGGAAAAGCAGAGGACAAAAACGTAAAAGTTCAGAAGTTAAGACAACCTGACACTTACTCTTTTGCAAAGGTAAGGTCGTGTCAAACATATCCCAGCCATGGGGCAAATACTTCTAGAGGTTAAGACTTGCGTGTGTAATTTACTTAAAGTTGCATCATAATCATTAAAAAAGCAATGGCAAATACAGCAGGAACAACAATCTTAATTCTGGCCACTTCACAGACTCAGTAAAACGCTAACAATCTCCCAGTTGGGCCCATATTTACAACAAATATGAAGTTCAAATGAAAGCACGTGGTTCCTACAGCACAATGCAACTCAACTGCTAAGAATGAACATTTCTGAGCAGTTTATTTCTAACAAAATTGACAGTTAGAACCTTGACAAAATCTAGACCATAAGTATCTCAGATTCCCCTTATGGCTCTGTCATACTAAAATGAAGCTATGAATTGCAGTTTCTTATTTATTTAAAATATGATGAATGCAGTGACTGTTCATGTGACCATTTCAACACAAGCAATAAACTCTTCCTGGATTAGATGAGCTTGGAATTAGGTCACATATATATCTGTATGTGTCTTCTGTGTAATCAGAGCAAAGTGTACATTTTGAGAAAAGCAAGATATTTTTCCACTAGTCAAGCTTCAAAAAAATGTGTGATGCATCTCTGCAAGAAAACACCCAGTCTCACTTTCTCTCTGAAACATGTTCGGATGTAACATTCATAAATGAAAGCTGGAAGTAGGACAAGCTGGAACAGAAATAACTGCATCTCTGCTACGTATTTAGATTTATTTCCAAGAATAACTTGTTACCGTAAAACTGCACTTTTTTTTTTTTACATCCATGTCCAATTTCAAGATTATAACAATAACATTTTACTTTAGAAATAGTAGCTTTCACTGCTTTTTAAAGCTTGAATAGTGAAATCATCAGAAACTGACTTCAGTTAGCCACGTTCCAATCTCAAACAGAAATCCTTTTGGAGAGTTTTCTCTAGTACATTTAATACTGTGTAAAACCTTCTCCAGTTAACAAATAATTCTGCTATCATATACACCCCCAAAATTTGGCTGCACATACCTGAGAAACACCTGTGAACTCTGATCCAACAGAACTGTCTGTAAACTGTGTACCATTTAGCGAAACCTGGAAAAAATTAATAGTACATCGGTTATAATAGTTGGGTTTAATGCTAAAAGAGCATTAAAAAAAATTAAACAACAAAACCTTCCCTTGCATCTGAGGGTTGAAAAAACAGCTTTTGAAACTTGAATGATTGTTTGACTACAGAGATGGAAAGCCCCTTTTCTTTTGTAATAAAAGTTATACAGATGCAAAAGTTTACAATTTATGTATTTTAAAAACTTTTGCACTATAGCTGATTTATTAGCAACTCTGAGATGAAAGAATTGATACAGGAAAAAAAAGCAAGTTATAAGCTAAATGACATTTTCCCTTCTGTATTTGATTGTTTGCATTTAGCTTCTAAACTTCTATTGTGAATTGAGACAATTACCAAAGATTCTTGCCTTTTGAAAGTCAAATACAATACTGCTTAGAAAAATATGCAGTGTTAACCAGGAAGACTCTTCCACAGCAAGCCTCCAACTGGCATTCAGCTATTCTGCCACAGCAGCCTTCCTCCTGCCCCAGGTTATAATTCATACAGAAACCTCTCAGAGGTCTCTTCTATACCTTGTTTCTCCACAAGTGTTACAGAGACTACACCAGATATCAATGAAGTGCCTTCCACAATTCCCAAGTGTTTTCACACAGCATTATTTGAGGACACTAAAACAGGAGTAAAGTTAAGACAGCATACAAATTCAAGTCAGTGACAATGAAGAGTCCTAGATCACAATGACTTGAAGAAAAGGCATTTGACTAAAAAAAAAAAAAACAAACAAAAGGGGGGGGTGGGTGGAATAAAGTCAGTCAATTATTTTATTCTTTATTTTCCCTCCTCTTGAGCACTGGTTTATCTCTTGAATTTCAGATATTATTTACCTCATGCCTCTGTTCCACCTTTCACATGTTTTTGCTAACCTCTTTTTGCTCTCCAGTTTTCTACCTACTATTGCCTGCCATTAATATTTCTAAGACCCCTCTAAAGACCACAATAAAAACCAGTCTGTTTAACATAGGAACCTCCACATCTTGTGTGTTAGTTTTACAGAGCTCAGAAAATATTTTTACCCTGCTACCAAACCAGAAACTCAAACTGGAGCCTCCTCCAGTACAAAGGAGTGTCCTTGAGTTTTACACAGGCACAGAATTACCGACTGCTCAGTTTACAGAGCCAGCGAGATTATTGCAAAGTCATTGTCTTCAGCCAGATTTTTCCAAGGCAAAGTAGAGGATAAAACACAATCTTCAAGTAATTGCTAGAAAAGATACAGATAAGAAGCTACACAACTTCACTTACATACCCTATGCTAACATTCAAGAGTAGGTATTTAAGAAAACATGCTCACATGTAAGTCAAGCATCTCAGATCTAAAATCATGGGAGCAAAAATGCTGATGTGGAATAACTTCCCTATTTTTATTCAGCTACTTTCCAAAAAGTGGTAAAAAGAAAAGGTCTTCTGAATTAAAGAAATCCTCTTCACCAAGAAAAGAAAACCTCCAGTACTGGAGGTCCACTGGTTATTGACATGCATGTGCATTCAAAAAAAAAAAAAAAAGAAACCAGTAAGAAAGTTTAGAATGAAATTGTTATCTGCAGCTCAAAAAAAAATTTTAGGGGGAAAAATTCAAAAAAGACAAGTTTATCCAAAAACATTATCTATTAATTAAGGGAGTACATTTACCTTCTTCACATTCAAGACAGTGAAAACAAGAAATGCATGAGCCATCACATTTAAACATGCAGATGTTGAATGACCAAGCTGAAGGCAGTCAGAAATGTTACAAAAGCAAAAACAAAAACAGTGGGAGGTTTCTGTTATCCACCAAATGTCACAGGATGCCAAGACAAAATACTGAACATCAGGAGTGATGGCTTCATGGAATGAGTTGTCATGCTACTAAAAAAAGAAAAGGCATCTCTTGACCCTAAGCACTGTGCCGAATTGGGTTCAAAATCTTAGTGTAAACCCCCCAGAATTTAGTGGTGACCTAAATATCTGCAGGAGGAACAAACACCAAGGAATTTAAAGAAAGGAATTAGAGAAATAGGAAGAAACTTAAAGGGAATAATCAAGAATTGTCCATAGGCAATTAGATTTAAGACATTGTATGTAATGCTTAGAGCAAATATAAAAATCACAAAGAGGACTTGAGTGGGGGTGAATAATGACATGACAGACAAGGGTAGGAGATGACTAAATAGCATATTAGAGAAAACATTAAAAGAATCTTGAAGACATTGTCCAAATGGGGCTCAAACAATAGCAAGCTAAAAACAGACAGACAGAAAAAAAATTACGAGACAGTCTCACAAATAATTTAAGGAAGTGAGGAAAAAAAAGTATAAAAACTACAACTAAATCCTTTTTCAAGGTACATGAGGAGCAAGGAGCAGTAGGTAGCCTGTCAGGATCTCCAAGTCTAAACTAAGCAAACAAATAAATGCATTAAAAAAATGCTCAAACAAGCAAAGGTCGTGTTAGAAACACCAGATTTATTTTTCACATCTTCACGTTCACTATGGAGGAGTTTAAAGATATTCTCCCAGTGAAAGGCTTCTTTATGGAAGATGCATTAGAGGATCTGTTTCAAAGCAAAACACTGCTAGAAAAAAGTGTGGAGCAAATGGTCAACTCAAAAATCAGCAAAGCACCAAGAGCGGATGACATTCAGCCAAGAGTCCTGAAGAAGCTCAAGGACATTATAGTTGCAGTAATGATTTCAGTATGTTAACACTTGCTTTATGCTTCACTGTTACTAGAGTAGAAGAAAATGATTTTTTTTTTAATATTTATTTTTTAAGCTTTCAAAGGAGATCTAGGAAATTGCATTTATCTAAAGTCTGTAGCAAGAAAGTGCCCAAGATGACAAAGTTAACTAATAAAACTAAATTCTTCATGTTACTAAAGAGACTGGAGAATGGCAGAAGGACCCTACAAGATCTAGTTACTGGGCCATATGTTGACAGATATAACTCTGTGTGCAGAGATTTAAAGTAGAAGTGACAAGCTAGACAGCTGTCACTTCTGGACAACCCTAACCTTTTTTTTTTTATTTTAATTAAAGAAAACTTATTTTTACAGTCCTGAGTATCCTTTTTAATGATTTTAAAGTTTTACGTTTAAAAAAAAAAAACTATTTCACAAAAATAAGTACCAGAAAGAAGGCTGACATGGATCAGGAACATGGGACTCTCTGCATGCACTCTTCACCATAATGGAAAGGGGAGTTGGGGCACGGAATCTTTCTGTTCTTTCTATAAATGTTATTTACAATGGAAAAGATATATGGAAATACTGTTTTTCTTGCAAGCTGCTGTCACACTAACTCACCCTCTATAAAATGTTAATTTTCTGGAGAATAAGGCATATACCACCTTAGCACATTATAATTTGTACCAGAAAGTACAAAGAAAGTGAAAATCACAGCTTAAACAATACTCCTTGATTTCACCTGAATGGCCGTGAAAAACCAGTTGAGCAATTAGAACATAAGCACTCAAAGACTGCCATGATTTGCTCTAACAGCCTGTCACTACCAAAATCAGACCTTCAGTGGGCTGAGTGACATATTTACTAGACAACACACCTCCATCTTTCTTGCAGTTGAAGCCTGGTGAAGTCACACAAACATCATGAAAGTGAGAGTGATGCAATGTCTCAGGAGAGCTCAGGTAAAGAAAAGCACAGGAGGAATATTTAGATTTGGCTCATCATCACTGAACCCTAAACAAGTTCAACAGAAATGTGATGCTCAAAAAATATGCAGGATTTAATCAAATTTCTCATGGGGGAAAACAGCTACAAAATATTGCACTTATTTTCTCAGGCGCATTAAGAAATATACAGATTAGGAAAAAAAAATGTTACCAAGAGACGATAAAGGCTACACTTTATTCTGCAAGGTCCTCATATAACAAAGGTATTCCATACCACTTGAATTAATTCCCTTTTTTCCTACCTAGGTGTCGTGAAATCAGCCCAGAGTGGGGAAAGAAATGCACCACCACATTAGGGAGATGAAAAATTAAGTTTGTTAAAACATTTGAAACAACACATTTTCTGTAAGTGTCTGAGTAACACTAAAGGAAGGTACTGCCCTTAGCCCTTGCTAGCCCCCCAAAACCCATCAGGATGTTTTGGCTACGCCATTTGCTCTCCTGCCTACACTTTTTATGCCAAAACCCATTTGCCACAGCTGGTCTGTGCTAAGCCTTCTCCAGCACTTCCAGTCACCGAGCACACTATGACATTGCTCTGCAGCTTCACATAGCAGCTCTGTCTCGCTTCCCACCGCTGTCACCCAACGCCGTTTGGGAGGCAGCAGTCAAGTCACACTCGCTGGAGGAGACCTCCCTCCCCACCGCCCGAGTGAAGCTCTGACTTGGGTGCTCTCCAGTCACAGGCTGAGCTGTTCCTCTCCTCTCCCAGGCACAGCTAAATTGGTCACAGAACTGCTGCTGGCAGATAAGTGACACTTACAGAATCCTAAATGATTTTCAGATATGAAGAAAGATTTCTTTATGCCTTCAGTTCAAGATATAGGAAACTATCCGATAAATGAAAATTTAGGATCCTTTCTCCCTAATCCCAACTGATTTAAGGATAAGCCATTCTGGGAGTCAAACACGCAGATGAGGGCTTCAACAATAGGTAGCAAAATCTGATGCAGGACATCTCTGGACAGGTTAAGATGTGGAAAGACACACAGGAGTAGAATTATTTTACACACGCACCATGGTTCTCTTCTCCATTCATCTAGTACCAGGCACCATCAGACTGGACAGCATGCTGGCCAGACCTCTAGCACAGCAAGGTTTTGGGGGTTGTTTGCTTTAAACACTGCTCCTGAACATTGTCAGTAGTGACCATAGTCTCTACGGTAACAGTAGCCTCTACAGAAGGTATATTACAGCACTGAAGAGATGTTATAATGTAAAAAACAGCAGTAAACTATCAACACTTACCCCTTCCTTAATCCTTTTTTAAATCCACATTATACCTAGTTAACATCTGGTATAGCCCAGTTTTTCAGAGGAAGAGCAAACTGAAACAGATCTACTTGGCAGTGTCATCACTCTTGCCTATATGATTTCATCTATTTCAACATTCTAGTTATTTTTCATCTGCTATGCTTTAAGAAATCCATGAACATTTTTGAAAGCATTGGAAGTACCCATCCAAGAGACTAAGAAAAATACTGTCTGGTTTCTCACAGAAAAGGTTGTCTTTGCTACACTCTGGACAGACCAGTTCCATGCACCACATGAAAGTGAGAAAAACTCATCCACCAAAATACCGTAAAGCCCTGAAGATATCAACTACTGTGAAACCGAAGCAAAACAAAGCATATGCCTAATAAAGCAGAACACTACCTGCACTACAAAAAACAGTGTACTCCATTTTTTCATGAAAGTAGTTGCTGTTAAGGGTGGTATAACACTGAAAGAAATGGTCCAGGAAGGTCTTGGAATTAGATGAGTATCACTCAGAACTATATTCAGGACTCCTCTCGAAGAGGATGACCACATTACTACTGCAGCTATTTGTATATTTACGGTCAATATTGACATGGCCAAGAAATGTAGAAGTGTCCTCCGACACAGGGTGCCTGGGTCTGCTGCAGTCAGCAAGGGGCTGGCCCAAGGTGACTAATGGTCCCTGTCCATGGTCATGAAAGTCTGACGCCAAAGTAGCAGGTGAACAGGACATTTTTCTCACAGAAGGCAAGACAGAAGTCTAAAGATTTTTTTTTTTTTCCATTGTTAAATAACCCCCCAAAGTACTAGGGGTTTTGCAGTAAGAGGACGTGCCCTTTTAGAAAAGCATACTGAAATGGTATTTTTAAAAAGATTAAATAATAGTTTTCTTCCTAGCACTGGAGTATGAAGAATGCAAAATTAACATGCCCAACAACAGGCAGGAAAATGATCAGTAATATGCAACACACTTCCAGTTTTGCTGGCACAGCAACACTCAAGAAACTCAAGCAGCTATCAGAGTTTATTATCATTATTTCAGAGAAAAAAAAAATTCTTTTGACATCAGTTACACAAAATCCAATTCCATAAAGCTTTTAGGCAGTAGCTTGGAAATTGGTAAATGACTGGCAACAGCGAAAAGTTCAGAGGTACCTACTTCCAAACATAGTCATGGTTTAATGTGATGCAATAGTGAAACACACCTTTGGTTTCAGGGGGACAGGTTGTATATGAATAAAGACCACCAAATAGTTGTAACTATAGCAATAGAAGATGAACAAACTACCATAGTATCCCTCCCTGATTTAGAAGCAGGAGTGTTTTGCTTAAGAAATTGACATTATAAACACCTAAATTTTTAACGTGATAATCACACACCTCAATGACACTGAACAGAATGCAGTTATACTTACTAACACACAATTGCTTGCCAGGGAGTCTTGGTATTATAGGAGAGAGATTGACAGAAAAAGTAATTATTGATTAGCTGCAAACGTCACCAACGGGGAAAGCTGTGAAGGTTTCCTACACAAAAAGATCCTTGTTTTTACTAAGGATGCTGAAGTACCAAATAGAAACCAGAGAAAGCAAAGATGAGGTGATACTAATTAAAATTCAAATATCCACATTAAGGCAGCCAACACGTGATCTGGCCAACTGATTAATTTTGCAGACTCTTAATCCATTTTACCAAGCATGCTATTCTGGGCATTAATACTCACAAACAGGTAAGTTATCCTTTCTCAGCCCAGCCTGCATTATTCTCATGTAGTCCACATTCTTGAGATTAGAAGACTGTTCAATGAAGAAAAATATATCCATAAACAGGTCAGTGATGCATGAAGTCAGTCCCTTGGTACTCCTTTAAAACGCTACTGGACTACACGCAATTTCAGAGAACCTTTAAATCTTTACGTCAGTTATCAGGGATATACAAAAGTGAAGGCTACAGAAGAACAAGCATTCCAAAGAGTGTCACAAGGCTTTTGTGACTCTCTGGATACAAAATCTGAATATTACACTCAAATATAAACAAACTACCTTTTAAGTCTGAAATAATTAAGTAGCAGGAGAAAGAGAAGTTGCCAGAAGTTGAACAACAGCCAAGAGTAAAGCGTTAGTGAGAAACCTGGCAGAGGCTCCAGATGGCAGAAAGCACTGCACATCAATACAGCTAACGTGTCGACTCAACCCTTACTTATGCTGGTATCTAATACACAGCACGTTTATGTTCAATAGCTATCGTACTTCACAGAAATCATTAACATCATACCAGAGAGCTCAGTCAAATATAAAACCTTACCAAACTGTTCTGAATTAGAAATAAGCCAAAACTCCACTCGACAGCCAAGGAGCTAAGCATGACGTGACTGCACACCCCCCTCCTGGTCACAGAGGACATTTGTGGAAGCAGATTTGCTACAGAACACCATCTTAGCTGTGAGATATATCAACTAGCTATGATAATCAACAGCGTGTTACTAAAACTGACTTATGTATGATCTTGCGTATATACATTTGGACAGGGCAAGTTGGAAATATTGTGACTGTAAAGTACACTAGCCCATTTTGTCATGCTCCCTCCATCGTGCTTAGCCAGCGGGAATTATGTACTCAAGGGCTAACCACAGGAAATAACCTATGAAGGGGGAAGGGAGACAATGCTGGCAGCAGGAAAAGATAATTCATCTAACTTGAGAATTCACACTCATTTTGTTTGTAAAGACAAGCAAAAGATCGGAAAATGCCAAGCAGACAGCACCAGTGTTGCACTCAATTACAAACTCAAATACTTGTTCGAGGAGCTAACAAGGCTGCTGTCAAGCAGGTCACTTATTTAGGCCTCCAAAAGGTGAAGTATGATATTACTTCATATTAGGAACAACATATTAAGATAAATCTATTAAAAGTTTTTAAGATATAATTAGCAATAGACAGTCATCATATTAATTCAAAATTAGGTACTCACTATCCAAGCACCTCCACAGAAAATTCTTACGAGCAAAATGTTTCTATTCCTTTTGATTTGTGCTACTGCTAAAATAGTTTGTGAGATCCCAGGTAAATCCCTCTTTAGCCAATGTAACAAATAGGTTTCTTGTTTGTAATTTTCCTCATTATTCATATACAGTCAACATTACAAGACTTCAATAATTTTAGTGACACTTCTATTGCAATTTCAATCTTTTCAATGTAATAACATTGACTTCCGGTGTTTTCTTTATTAAGTAAAATCACATAATTACAGAATTTGACTAACCTGCAAGACAGGTTCTCTGAAGGCCTTCCGTCTTCAACAAGTCATATTATTAAAACTTATCACTTGGATTTAAGTAAACACAACACGGTATTTCCACAGCTTAGTAAAAGCTATTCCTAAAATAAATTGTTGATGTCAAACGAGCTGACAAGCTGAGGGTGGGAAGGCTTAATCTAGAAATCTCATTCTACCTTGCATATAGATAACAAAGCAAGTTTACTATGAATGACTCAAAACTCCAACAAAATTATTCCTCTCCCCACACCCCCAAGATCCCAAACCTGATTTGCTTCTTCTCCAGCAGTGAAATCCCTTAGGACCTTTGCTACTAAGTCAAAACATCAAAGGAGTTTTCAACAGAAACTGAGATTATTTCAAAGGAAATACTTTTTCTAGTTGAAGCCTTTATAGATGTTCAATCTAGGGAGAGGAATTATAAAAAGTATAAGTAGCGTAAGTAGTAGGCATATACGGGACTTGTTCAAAAAGACCAATACTTTCTGATTTAGCAGAAGTTTTGAGTTAAGAGTGAGGTTGGGAGGCTCTTGGAGAGGCTGTCCCTGTCTCACCCATTTTGGGAGGTACCCTAAAACAGAACAAGATGACAAGTCTCTACTACCCCCTGCTAAAACTCAAGTTTAAGTTACTTGGCCAACAAGACCTTGTGTCAAAGAATTTTTATAAAATGTCAACTATTGACAGGCTCATCACAGGGGCAAGGGGAGGAGGAGGGTAAGTCACCTGTACACAGCCCTGTTTTTCAACACAAAGCATAATATTAGTACTTGGAGAAAGTTAAAGGCATTTCCCCCCCCCCATGGTTTGGCAAAGTGCTGGTCATGCACTGTTAGCATCATCCGGATCAAATACATAGATAACTTTAACAAGTCAGTGCAAAAAAGTATACGTAATCAAGGGTTTGTTTTGTTTTCAGTATGACCAGACACACACAAAAGCCTCAAAAACAGAGCTGGGAGGAAGGAAATCGGACAACACTGAACAATGCAGAATAGGAAAAAAACCAGTCTTCCTTCTACTTGTAGTTCTTTAAGGACTCAAGTCCTCTGAAAATAGGTAAAAGCAACACTTTTGGTAGATTTACACAGAACCGATTATTTACCTATTGCATCTTTTTTTCCTTTGGGTCCTCAGAGCCAAGATGTAACAATTCTACTCTAGCACAGTAATCAGAATAGACTGAAGTCTAAACAGCTAGTTAAATGCACAAACCACAAACCCATCAAACCTTGACTGTCAAAAAGCTATACTCAGAAACACATCCATCTTAAATAAAATAAGCTACTCTGCAAATAAAGGTGCCTGAAACTATCTTGGGAAAGTTTTTTTCAGTAGTACCTCAAAAAGACAACTTTGAAGTAGTACTTTCAAAAGAAGGCAGATACTGTTACTCTGTAATGAGTTTTAAGGGAGCAACATCTATATTCTGTGCCCTTCCTCTCACGCATTCTTCAATAGCACACTCAATTTTTCTTTTAGCTGAATCAATCTAAAACACACCCTTCAGGAAATGAGCATCTGTTAGGAATAAGAAGTTCACAGGTTATAATGCCACAATATGAAAATGTTAGCACACACAAAAAAGCTATGATCTCTGCAGGAACTAGGAAGCATTCACAAACCAAAATTAAAAAGATATAATGGGATACAGATCGGAGTTTCAAGACAGAATGATCTACAATCGCTTAACTTTTTAACTGGAAGTTAAAGCAAGGTTATACTCAAAGAAGAGGTTTTTCATCTGTTTTGTTTTATTACACAAGGACAAATTACTTCCTTGGACATTAATTTGAATGATGCAGTCTTAAACTATTCATTCCATGAAACTTACAGATGAGTATATTCATTCCTACCTCAACCACTGCAATAAAATCCACCACCTCCACCTTTTTTTAAAAGAAGTCTGATGTGACAACTAATCACTATCAAATAATACCCTAAGAAAAAAACAAAACAAAACAAAAAAAACCACCACACACAGTTGCTTTGTAGAATGAAGCGTCCAGACCCTACCAGAAGTCCTGCTGTGCTCTGTAGACACTCTAAATTGAATTCCACCACTAAAAACAAAGCTACATAAGCTGTACTTAAGAAAAATATTAAGCACCGCCTGGCACATGATCTCATGAAGTTTGTATTAACAAAGGCCAAAGACCTTCCTGAATTGATTCCTGTTTGGGTGCTTTTTCCAGAAGATACGATCTAGTGTAATCCCTATTCAAAGATTGCAAGTAGCAAATAAATGATCTAAACCAGAATTCATCTGGGCTCAGAATCAATTAGCAAATTTCATTATATTTGTTTACTCTCCATCATCACTTTTCTTCTGTTATGTGTTCAGACACTTCTATCTGATGAGCCATTTATTCCTTACCTTCTGAGAAACTGGAAAGAGCTAGAAAACAGGTCCTTGGAACTCAGGAACACAGACAATTAGCATGACCCTTTCTACTAGGTAGCCATAAGAACTGGTGGCACTGAGGAAGAAGTCCCTGCCAGATACAAAACAACCTCCCTACTCCTCCGTTTGATTGTGAATAGATTCAAGGATCAGGCTAGTCTGTCTTCTTTATACAAAATAGTGCAGCTAGGCACAGGCCATCAGCACAGCCACCCCCAAGGTCAGTCTGTCTATCTAGCTAAGTCACACAAAATTTGGCAACACTTGCATGAATACTGTTTGTTTGTAGCATATAACAAATACTGGTTTTCCTTAATCATCTGAGAGCTCTTATTATCCCTTTCCAAGTCATTATATCCTCTGGAAGCTTTATCAATAAAATCTCACGTTTTCTTCCAAGTCAACACAAAAAGATCAACAGCATTAGCAGAATTCCCTGTAACCAGGACAAAAAGCTGGAATCACCTAGGAACAAAAATACTTCTGTTGCATTCAGAAGTGAACAAGCTGAAGTCACCCTTACTTTTTCAAGAGCAGTAAACACTAGATGCAGTGCTACCCCAACCCTGAAGATAAAACTCCCCAGCCATCCCCATAGCCCTGCATAAGTTCATTCTCAAGGAAGATGTATGCTTCCAAGCAACGGTTATTAATGCGATAGTGAACCTGCACCAACCGAAGTCTCTGGTGGTTAATGGTTAATTGCTTTCCAGTGGAGAAGGATCAATACAGGAGAAAGCAACAGATCCCTGATGCCACGAAAAGTGCCTATGCTTGCAAGTCCCATCTTGTCATTTTATCTTCCTTTCAACCTAAAACCATCTGTCTCATCTTACAAAAAACTAAAAGTATCAGAATCACAATTTATACCATGCTTAAATCTATAAACGCATACTAGAAAAATACGTATCATCTACAACACTGAAATTCACACTGTATTGCAATAAATGAAAGATATTGCTCTCAGGGGGGTGGGGGGTGGAAATAGAAGCCTAAAGCTGCACTTTTATCCAACTGTCAAACTTCACTTTGTAAACTACAAGCATCACTGTTTGTACAAATGGGCAGCCCTCAGCTGATGAGCCATCTCCCCATAGCATCACAAATAGAGAAAAAATTCACTTCCAGAATAAAACAAAACATTAGTTTTGGTCATTAAGAATTAATAATTTAAAAAAAAAAAAGTATCTGTATTTAACCTTAAGGGAGGGAGGAAGGTAAAACAGGATTTATCATAGAAATATTACAGCTTTCTCAGCATACTAAAACAATGACCCTTTAGCAAAGAAATGGTGAAGACAGAAAGAATCAAAGCCATACGTTTTGAAGTAAAAAAATGAAATACAAATCAGAAGGCTTCAAACTATGACATAAGCTTGTGCTCATCTTTTTTGTAATTATATCTTCATTCTTCTCAAAGAAAAATGTTTTTAAACAGAACAAAACCCAACAAACTACAATAAGTATGAGGCTTTCAGCTCTTAAATTGTGTGTAACCAAGAAACTACAGCATGCCTACACTTGCGCAACCAATTACTTGGCTAAATAAGACCATTTATTCAGATTAAAGCCAGCAGCAATTAATATCCTTATCTTCTTTGTATTTTGCATTGCATTGATCTGAAGTACTGCACATAAACTGAAAAATACATTATTAGAAATTGGTTATTTTTTAAGAAGTATCACTATGCACATGCATATTAAATGATTTGTACTAATAATTCTGTAACTTCTTCCTTTCATCTTATTCAAATAATTATTCATATTTTACATTTCCAACTGTCACAATTTTTCAATTCCCAGCTCCAAATCAAGAAATTTCACATCTTAAGGGAACATTAAAAAAAGTCAGAGACACTGATAAGTGTCTTGTGCTGTATTTGCAACCAAATATCCTTTCTGAGATTAATTCTCCATCAAGATTTGGAAGCTAATGGGGAGGATTTGGTTATACCAAGGGCTTATGCCCATCCCCAAGACTGTGACAAGGAAACACGATTCCAGGATGCACCACCCTGTTTTCAAGAGACACTCGAAAGTATTAGTACTGCTTCACAGCCCTCTGGAGGAGACCTCATTTGGTCAACCACCTTCAAGAAATGACTAACTGGAATAGACACAGTGACAGCCAAAGGGGGTCATCAGCAAGAGGCCTGGTTCATTTAGCTTAGCAAAGCAATGAAGTTCTCTCTGCAAATGCACTGGGGGTGGGCGGAAGACAAGAATTAAACTGAGGACAGGAAAAGCAGAGTGAAATGTCCTGGAATACATTCAAACTGAAGTAAAAGACTATCAGTCACAGTATGAACGATGTGAAGCAGAACTAAAGATTGGGATAGTGAAGATCTATTTCAAATGAAGTTCAATCACTTAACGAAAGCCATTTTATAGTATTTCTACAGATAGGCAGTATGAAAAAAACTGCCCAGATCCCTTCACATTTTTATCACTATTCACATGAAAAAACTTTGCAGTTGCCCAAATATATCTGCAACTCAATTGTAATGTATGAGCTGCTGTCATGGTTTAACCCCAGCCAGCAACTAATCACTATGCAGCTGCTCACTCACTTCCCCCCCACCCAGTGGGATGGGGGAGAGAACCAGGAAAAAAAAGTAAAACTCATGGGTTGAGATAAAAAACAGTTTAATAGGACAGAAAGAAAGAAAATGATAATAATAGCAATAATAAAATGACAACACTAATATAAAAGAATTGGAACACACAGAACAAGTGATGCACAACGCAATTGCTCACCACTCACTGACCGATGCCCAGTTAGTTCCTGAGCAGCGATCCGTCCCCCCAGCTCGCCAACTCCCCCCAGTTTATATACTGGGCATGACATCACACGGTATGGAATACCCCTTTGACCAGTTGGGGTCAGCTGTCCTGGCTGTGTCCCCTCCCAACTTCTTGTGCCCCTCCAGCCTTCTTGCTGGCTGGGCATCAGAAGCTGAAAAATGCTTGACTTAATCTAAACACTGCTTAGCAACAACTAAAAACATCAGCATGCTATCAACATTATTCTTACACTAAATCCAAAACATAACACTATACCAGCTACTAGAAGGAAAATTAACTCTATCCCAGCCAAAACCCGAACAGCTCCCTTTGTCTTCTGGGTGGTTTTTTAAATTCTATTTGCAGCAGGGGAGATGAAGGGAAATTTGCCTCGAGTAGTTTTTAAGGGTCTTGCATACCTTTTAACACTGCAATTAAAATAAAAAGCAGAAAAAATTAGTATTTTAAGTTTTGTTTAAAGGTATGGACAATTTGCAAGATAAAGCAAACTTGAAAACCTGCAACCAAATTAAAATCAAATGTAATATTAAGCCATAAGGGAAGGAGGAGGAAATCATGTCTTTTACTGGTTGAAGTATAGTAATTAATTATATTTAAAGAGTTTTCTGCACAGCATTAAATGCTATTCCCTAGCTGACAAGTGAAATGGCAGCAGGTATACAAAATAACAGAACTAATTTGAGCGTGGACAAGCTCAGACTTGAGTGAAAAAAGACTTGGGTCTGTAATACCCAGATGTGCAGCCACCAAGAACCCAGACTCTCCAGGGGAAAAAGGGAGGGAAAGAGATTTTGTTTTAATTACATGCATCACAAATTCTTTAGGAGCACATATCCCACATGCAATGCTTCCCTTCTTTGTAGCCAAATATGACACAGCAGAACAGAGCCAATCCACCTCCTACCAGGATTCTGCCTTTCCTGTACTAGAAAAATATTCAACTTTTTTCCAGCAATTATGCAGCCACATGTGCTAAAAAAATACCAAAAGCTAATAATGACAATTCAAGCATTTCTTTTCCCCAGTACAATGGCAAAAGTGTTCTGAGCAGGTAGTTAAAACACCCCAAAATTCTCTCAACTAGCCCTGACAGGTAACAACCATGCATATACATTTTTTCCTAGTAGAGAGTTGTTAGAGATTTAATCTGTTGTTTATACTTCAATCCTGAAGAGAAATATGTAGAATTAATAGGATTATGCACAAAAACAACAACAACAAAAAAGTGCCAGCACTTTCCCTATGAACAGTAAGAAACATTCACCCAAAGGCAAGTTTAAGTGCGTAAGACAACATTTAGGAATTAATTACTTGAATATGTAGCTTCAATGATACAACTGTAGATGCTCTATTTCAGGAATTATGTTACAAGAAAATGACCTCACCTGGTAAGTGGTAAAGGGTTAAACACACTCACTCTTGACAGCAAAATCTCCTATTAAGTCAAGCCATGCACGGGAGAGGGTATTTTCAGAAGGATCCACCAAATACAGTTTCTAAAACTAGCCATGTTGTTCCCACAACAGAGAAACAGAACTGTCAGGCAAATTGCATACGCTGTACTCGGACATGACACAGACAATACAAGGCAGAGAAATAATTCTCCAGTTCCAAGCTCCTTCAATTCTGCAAAAATCAGCATCAATAAGAAGCAGAGTCCTAGTTTAATAGCTAAACTTAAGAGCAATCAGCAAAATTACTGGAGAAGATGCAGCAAGTAAGCTTTAACATCAGAACTGCATTCAGAGGTTATCTTTCTAAGAAATCACTACAAAGTTAATAAAACCACAAGTTAAGCTAATATTCATAGCAGATGACCTCAGTCCTTGCACTTCATTATCCCTAAACAGCCCAGCTCTACATGTCCACTGTACACGCACACATCACATCATGTATTAAATTTCTTATAGCCACATGAAATACACTACTGAAACATAACACACGGTATGCTTCAACTACCACTATGGGAGGAGGGACCAGAAATTTACTGAATTAACTGAGGAAATATGTAAAGCTTGAAGTCCTTTGACCCAAGCATCTGATTTACTGCTGCAACTTAAGAAGCAGAGAAGCAAAAGGCAGGGGTGCTAATAGCAGGAAGCCAACCATGATCACAACATACATAACCAGAACTAAAAAGGAAAAGTGGCATCTCCAAAACTCTCATCTCAAATGTTCCCTGACCCAAAGACACAAGGGCTATATCCAGATAGCAAGCCAAATCTAAGTCCTGGACTGGATTGGTCGCAACAGTTGCTTAGATTTCCTGTTCTGAGGACGATCACAAGAAAAACATACAGTGCAGTAAATCCTTCATTACAGATTGTCTTAGTGGTTTCAGGGGGTTGGGTGTAAGGTTTTGTGGTTTGTTTGGGGTTTGGGGTTTTTTTTTTTTTGGTTTTGGTTTTTTTTGGGGGGGGGGGGGGGAACAGAGAGGGCATTAAGGAGAAGCAGGAGGCAGCTGAGCTGAGACACTGTGATTGCAATGTCTTTAAAGCAATCTATGAAGAGACTGCCAAAGCCAAAGGCAGCTAAACAGCTGTATCAGAAAAAGCTGTAGAGAACAAGCTGTCTGCCAGCCATACCTAGGGCTGCATACTGCTCCAGTTGTTCTCTGCCTCCTTTGGATCCAAGAAAACAACAGTGGTTGTCTGAAGCAACTCTTAAGAGGAGCAGAAATCACATATATCAGGCCTAACCAACAAGCAGATGTGTACCAACTTGAACATGAACAGAAAGCTGTTCAATGTTCATTCATCACACCAGCTACTGCTCGTGGCTGCTTATACACATGGGTGCTAGTTATATTGCTAAAAATAACCAAGAATGAATAAGAAGCTCCCTATCAGCCCTCCATATCCTAACACTGTGAGGAGCAAACTCATCCGGCAGACAACCCCATGTGTTTGAAAATGCCATCAGAGAACAGCATTGGCTTCTCTGATCACATGAAGAGGTTCCATGCACTGGTAGGTGAGAATGCAGATGATTTCAAGGAATTAACACACAAAAGCAGCTCTTCCTGCTTGTTAAATTGAGTGAAGAATATTTTACGCTAGGATCACAAGCAAAGCATCAAGAGTCCAAAGATGACGTACCAGGGCAACCTGAACAAAAGCCTAAAATAAAAACAAGTAATTATTCACACAAACTTCATAAGAAACAAGCAACCAATCCATCAGTCTTAGAAGTACACATACTAATGTATGAAGCATAAGAAAAGGAGCTAGAATTCTTTGAACATGATCAAGACTATGATCTACTCCATAAGAGTCCACTCCCAGCTGGAATACTAACAGAAAGAGGATACAGTCAGTTCATAGAAAAAACAAACAAACCAACCAAAACAAACAAATCCAAGTGCCCAGGGGTGTTATGCCCTATATCTAAAGGATGTAAGCATCACAAATGCAGAGAGAGGTATCTTGGAAGTCTACAAATAATAAAAGGAGGAAAGCCCATGAGTGCTATCAAGCTGCAAGCTTACTACAGACCATCAAAAACAGTGGACAGACAGATGATACCTTTTCTGAGCAGGTGGAAGAGTGAAAAAAAGCACAGGACTTTTTGTTACAAGGAGGTACTAGGAACCTAGGCACCTACTGGGAATGGAACATAGCAGAACTCCAGTGAGAGTTCAAGGAACTTTTTTTAAATATCGAAAGCAACCAGAGACTTTTCCTTTAGCTGTAGCCAGCAAGAAAGAAGTGGTTGACAGTAAACAATGAGAGACAGTTTCGTTGGAAGTGTCAAGTCAATGGTTACTGAAGAGGGAAAGGAAGGAAGAACAGCAAGAGACATATTTAACATCACTAAATAAGAGCTTGCAGAAGGCAAGTCTAAGGCAAGGAAGAGCTAATTCTCAAATGACACAATAGATACAAACAAATTCAAGAAAACCAAGCACAGCAAGAGGATAGAAAACACTGCAAGACAATAATGACTCAGAAAAAGCCACAGAAAGGGAATAACAAGCATAACAATGGCAAGAGAATACAGGGGACAAATCAAAAAGGCTAAAGGCACAAAATGAAATAATTCTCACAAAACAGCTTGAGGCTACTAAGAAATCATTCTATCAGCACACTACCACTACTAACAGAATTTGTCCATTACTGAATGAAGAGGGAAAACAGATTAATGAAGTCCTCACTAAAGAGATCAACTACAAGCAGGTGACTAGCACAATTACTACAAATAAATGGGTAAAATACCCACCCAGAGTCACCCTATTATTGGAAACACCCATACTTACATTTTTTTCCCAAGTTGGCTAGATCTGATAACATTCAACCAAGTTGCTCAGGAAATCCTCTGAGCCATCTCAAAATCAATAATCCTATCTTTGAAAACTCACAGAAGATGCCTGAGATATCAGAAGCTTAGAAAAAGGTGAATTACACAAACTCTTTCTTTAAAGCAAATAAACAACCTCACCCCTCAAAAACAAACAAATAAAACCCAAAAACTGAGGGAAAGAAAAGGGATGGTGAAGGGCAGAAACACCTGAGGAATAATATTGGCTTGTCTTCAGTTCCCAGAAAAGCTAGTCAAATATATTCAAACAAGTCTTTTTAAGCACTTAGATGATACAGAGAGGAGGAACGGCCACCTTGGTTTTGTCAAAAACAAGCCATGTCAAACCAGTACAACTTTCTTCCATGACAGAGTTACACAGGGGAGAAAGAATAAATGTCATGATTTATGTGATTAATGTTTGTGACAGTCTTAATTACTGAGAATTTCTCATGGCCAAACTAAAAAGCAAGATCTTGATAGAACTACCATGAATAACCAAATAGGCATAGGTGACTCCATGCAAAAGAGAAGTCAACAAGGTCAGACTGTTGGGAAAAGCTAATGCTACCTTGAGATGTATAGCTTATGTGACACATGACATAATCCTTCCACCTAATACTGCTCCAATAAGTCTCAGAGGGACAACTGCAACTCAGTCTGAACACAGGTCTTCAAGCCAGACAGGAACAGCTGAAGAAAAGCCACAAGAGAACAGCTACCAGACACAGACAATATTACCTGCCAGGAAAGGCTGAAAGAACTGGGGACACCAAGCTTACAGATCAGAATACTGAGGGGAGGAAGAGTCAGTTAGTTCTCTGTATCCACAGCAGACAGAAAAAGCAATAAAATGTTTGAATTGCAGCAAGGAAGATTTCTATGCAATAGAAAATTAATAGCAAAGTATTTAAAGACAAAGTTAAGCTGCCTGGTGAGGTCGTGGAATCCCCATCAATTATCGTCATTTTAACAGCAGGTTAGACAAACAAGTCACAAAAGTATAATCAGTGCTGTCTCCACAAGCCAGAGGACAGACAAATGAATGAGAGAAAAACAAGGATGGAATAAAACTTGAAGTCAAGATTTTATAGCACTGATAAGAGATTCTGGAATATTACATTCAGCTCTGGCATCAAACTTAAGGAGATAGTTAAAAAAGTGCAGAAGGAACCAAAGAACTACCTGAGAGCCAGCGCACATGCTTAGACTAATTGAGAGTCTAATGAGTTTTGATTATGAAAAAGGAAGTTGAGGGGTAATTCTGTTACAGTAAACAAGTACCTTCACAAGAATAAAACATCAGATTCTAATGTGCCCTTTCACAAGAAAAATCCCCAAACCCCTACCCAAGAACCATGGCCTATTCAGCAAGGATACCTTTGTAACAGAATGAAATTAAAAACAGGTGTTTCAATAAGATTGTAGTAAAGCATTCTTGCACAGAGTAGGCAGCTATTCTAAATTAGCAGCAAGTCCGGCTACTTGGCTAGCATGAGATTTAAAAGGTAAAGCAAGCATAGTTAAATTAGAATGGTTATGAGGAGTGCTCCAAGAGATGGTTACTTGAATTTATGCCTGCTTCCTAGACTGCAATTACCAAAAAAAAAAAACCAAAACCAAACAACAAACCCCACCCAACAAACCCCACCCCAAAACCCCTCCAAACAAAAAAAATCCCCAAACAAAAAAAATCAACCTTAAAGAAAATGAATTGTATTTTTTCAGACAAATCATCCACCTTTTAATATGTACCAAAGTAGATAATTACCAATACTGTTGTCCATTAATATTTTAAAAGATAAAAAGCTCTATAATCAGTAGAGTCTACCTAAGACAATTCGCAAAAGGAAAAAAAAAAAAGGGCCACAAAGCTCAACTTCCCTGGTAGCTACCCAGCTTGTGATACACCGCTGTGCTCACACTGCCTGCCTGCTCAGTGCCTGCTCACCAGTCACCCAAATGCATGCTCTCTCATCAAGGTGCAACAAGTAAAAGTGTGATTAAGAAGATAAAAAAAAAAAAGACAGCCTAATTAGAAGGATAAACGCACAGAGTAGCAGTGGGACACACAGCCATCCTTTATGCCTTTCCCACCACTATTTTCTAGCATTAGTGGAGTTCTAAGCCTATCCAATGTCATTTCCTTTCAAGTAGGCCAACTAGATGAGGATGTCTACCACAAAGAGGGCTGGCTTTCCAGAAAGAGGAGCTACAGTCATCCTCCCTGTTCACTAGTGTCAATCAAATTTTGCTTAAGAGGAAAGGAAGAATCACAACAACGTATTGGAGGGGCAGATGAAACAGGTGCCAGAAAGATGACATCTTCCAGTGATCCTCTCATGGTTTAATGAGAGGGATTCGTGCTCCACTAAACCCCAGTAAACCCCACTAAGCAGACACACCTACAAAAGAAAGATGTAACACCTCCCTGACCAGGTACTAACACTTATTAATAGATTATTCCTATACTTATCCAAACTCCCTCATGTCACAGACAGGCACCCTACAAAATATCCATTGCAGTGAAAAAGATTAAGACAAGGACACTAAAAATTTTCTAATCATAATTACAAAGCCTTAAAAGCATCAGTAAAGGCAGACTCTATTGCACCAACTTTTTTTGCTGATCATGAGTTAAGACAAACAGTAAAAAAAAAAAAACCTTTGCATGTAACTTCAAAAAGTTAAATTACTCAAGCAAACTACACAAAAGAATATATTTGTGGCAGAAGTGTTACAGATAGGACAATGCAAGCAAAATAAAACAGTGAAGACTAACTTCCTGCTACAAAAACAAAGGAAATACATGAGTCACAAAGAAACCATAGAAAATTATTTTCTCATCAGAAGAATTCATCCCTAACTTGGGAAAACAATTAAAATGTAAAAATACAATTATTTGGGAATGATTTTTTAATATTAGGGCAATACTTCCAAGTATCCTCATATAACAACATTGTACACTACGTATCAGCCATTTTGCCAAGCCAAGACTTCATGGAAAAAGCCAATGATAGGGATGTCTACTTTCTCAGGACTATCATATATATTAACAGGGTTGGGAGTAACTTTCTTTAACAGATTTTTTAGTGTCTTCAGTATAAGGAAGGCCTAACACTGGTTAGGATCCTCTAGGCTTCAACAGAAAACAGACACAGACTACCACAGACTTTTTCAGCTTAGCTGTCAAATTATCAGAAATCTCTTATTGACTGAGAGGATGAGTCAATCTCACTAACAGGTAACATCATTAGGTGCAAGCTGCTGACTTCAAAGTTTGTTTCAGAACTGGCTTCACATTTACACAAATATTCATTCCTATGTCCTTAGTCAAAAGCCACAAAGGCAAGCACACATTCAGACTTCTATCTGAAAGCTCTGCTTGTACTTAAGGAATAAATTCTTACAGACCATTACTAGTAATGTTTTAACAAATTCCTGGGGACCAGAACAATCCCCTAAACCTCACACAATCACTAGATTTTTCACCTCATTAAAAATGAAAACATAGGCTCAGAATGACTTTAAATATCAACAAAAGAATATTCCTCTTCATTTTTATTAGGAAGACATAAGATACAGCCATGAAGTTTAAAAAAAAAAAAACATGCAACAAGCAGTCTAAATAATATTCAAAGTGTGCATGATTAAGTGTCATGATTTCCCCGTAATTCTGAAAACCAGTAAGCTAGGTTGCCAACAACAGCACTTCCGAAAACATTAAATAGTAATTAATTTTTAACTTAGTTACTATGCAATGGTCCTCAGTACAAAGTTCCTCCTCCTCCTACATAAGGTTTCAGATTTATAGCTAGTAGAGGATACTGTACAAGTATGGTAGCCTGTTTTCAGGACAGAAGAAATCATTATAATTTTTTTCCATTGAAAACATACAAAATTTTTTTTAAAGCAATGTATATCTGAAAATTATGGAAGTTTAAATTCATCCACTCTCATTCCTGTGGTTCAGACTCTTCACCAGTTATGACACTGACAAAAAAACCCAGTCAGCTTCAGGCTGCTCCTGCAAGCTGTCTCAAATCACAGCAGACACCAGTACAATTCCCCGCAGACTCCCTGAAAAGAAGCAGAGAATGACAGTATAGTGGAGATGAATCTTGGGAGTAGCCAGGAAAAAGAAGTAAAGATAAAATAAAGATTATCACACAGATAAAACTGCAAAGTTTCTTCTGACAGCAGAAGAATGTTCTATCTCTTGGTGAGTGACAAAATAAAACCTTAATGCATCTGAAGCCTATTCCGGTGAAGATTTGGGTTTCAACTACACATTATCTATAGCCACATAGGTAAGTTATGGCCATTAAAATAAAGTGGTGAAAAACTTCTAGTGACCCTCAGCTAAACCACTAACTTGCCATCTGTTGTGGCAGCAGCTTACTGAAGATAAGCAGCCTGGAAGCATTACAGCAATTAAGAAATCTTTTGGTCATTAACTCCACACCAATTAAACACTAAAGGCTGGCAAAACTGTATTGTGGCTCAGAACTGCTTTTTAAGGCAAACTCTTCTGCTCCTGATGACTGGTTTCACTATGAGACCCAGTGTGGCAACGAACCTTTACACACTTACTCGGGCACTTCTTTGTCTATCAGCAGCCCTAACATACATTCTTTGGACTCTTCTAATCCAAAAAAAATGTACATGCACACGTACAAAGTATTTACTTCATGCCTACACTTACATAGCAACATTATTAATCCACATTCAAAAATGCCATGTTTTAAAAAGCTTGGATACATGCACACACATGTATGAGCATGCATACACACATTCTCACTCACGCATCTGTCCATGAAAGGGTCTCTGGGCTTGCATCAATATTAGTGTTATCCAAATTCAGAGCCTCACATCCATCTCTGTGAAATATTCCCTACAACAAGTTTGAAATAGTCAACTATTGGGTTTAATATGGTTCCAGAATTTGAAAGAGGTTCCATAACTTCTTGTAATAATCACAAACTAACCAAAGTCTCCCTGTGCAAACACCTTACCTCAAGATATTTTAAATCACACTTAGTTTGTTGCACCTAGATCAATGGAAAAAAACAGTTAATATTTGAAAATAGCTGAACTACCCTTGTGTACAATTCAGTAGTAGCACTACCTTCCCAGCTTTGGAAGAATTCTGCTCTGAGAGTTACTACTTCTGCACATGGCGGGGGGGGGTGGGGGTGGAACCACAACCAAAAACAAAACAGAAAAAAAAAAAAAACAACCAGAAAACAAGCTTTGGCTTTCAAAAAAATAATCATCTTAGTTTAAAAGCAAATTACTTTAGTCCCAAAATACAGAAGTTTGCAGTGCCCAGTTAGTGCACTGACTCCCAACTCCATCAACATACAGCTGTTTGCACTAGTTCTCTCTTTGAAAAAAGCCTCAAAAAGAAGAAGCGGGTGGCAGAGTGCATTCAAGTCTGGCACCCCTGCCTAAAGCCACTTCTTTTGTTTGTAAGGAGCTGTCATTGATGCAGTCTGACAGCACAAAGCTTAAAGCAGAACAGGAGTCAAGGTAGAGCCTTACAGCACTTTGCAGAACATCACATGTACATTACATCTAATATAGTTCCCAACAAATCTCAGCACTACAATGAGATACACCCTAATAAAGAAATACATAGATTTGAGAGAGTCATGGCTTGCATTAACAGGCTTCTTCCAGGAGCAGGATTCAATTGACAGCCTTCTTTTCTTTCCCTCACCTTACAATGCTGATATAATTAAGTTTTTTAGATGTCACTAATGACAGGCACTAAAAACCTATAAGGACATGACCAAAACTTATTCATCAAGTTAAAAAAAAAAGTTATATAATGTCATGCTCAGTTAATATGTTCAAGAGTCTGTCTTTCATGAACTCACTTGCCCATTTCAAAAGGCTAAGAATATTTCATGTAATATCAATAATGCCTGCTCTTTTACAGCTCCTTCTCTCCTCATCCACATTAACTCATCTCCTACATCATCCAGGAGGAAGGAAAAAGCCATTGTAGTTTCATTCTATCCTTCCAAAGACCTCATCCTCATTCACTAACCACAGACTTCTCTTAACTTACCAGATCTGTAATTGCCACCTGTTTCTTCTGAGAGATGGGGAGAATAAAAGTATACCAAAAAAGACCAGTCCCTGAGAAAGCAGTATTTTGCTACACACAAAGTACGTCCAGGTGCTGTTTCAGGGCTTTGTTCAGATGTTGGTCTAGTTGGTAAATATCCATGTTTACAGCTCCTAAATAGCTGCTGGTGGTACAGAAAGAATGCTGAACACTAACTTGGAGTTACTTATGCACCAGCTCTGGCAGAAGCTAGACAGCCATGCTAGCACACAGCTGCGCTAAGTCCACCTGAGAGGCAGATTACTACCATGAATCCAGATCATATATTAGCTTAGAGGACCAATTTTAGATGAAAGCTGGCTCAGGAGATGGGTGGTCCTAACACAACATGCCATATGCATGTTACCCCCTTCCCAACAGCTTTCCGAGTGTTATAACTAAATGAGATTCCCATTACTGTAAACCTCCTTCAGCTTCTGATGCTGTAGAGGAACATGCCTACAACTGTACCCTTTACTCTCCAATACCCTCTTCAGGGAATAATTTCAGCGGTTACTTCTGCTGTGCTTGCAGATTTCCTGAAGGAGGTGAGTGAGACCTTAAGGGGAGGGAAAAAGAGAACTACACCAAAACACCTCTCTCAATTATTTCACTGTTGTCCACAGAAGTCTAAGTCTATGCTAAGGCTTTTAGTACAAAGTTACCAGTGTTTACATTCCTAATTCAGAAAACTGCAGATAGTTATGGGTGCATGGAGCCCTTGACATTTTCACAGGACAACTACTGGATTAAATTACTATAGCTAACATACCAATCATATATTTAATAAACAGAGATCAATCACTAGAGTTTTATATGCTAGTGATGCGTGTATTTATATACAATCTTTAGAAAGCTTACTTCTTCAGCATATTCACAGATTCGGGACATAAACCCACCACTGCCCAGTTCTCTACACTGTTTGGTTTTGCTTTAACTTAAACAGAGAAGCTGTTATTTCCAAAAAGAGCAACAACAGACTTACGGATCAAAGTGAGCAATGCTGACATTGCAATGCAAGCCATGAGTAAACTAACACTTTTGATAGCGTAGGCATAGTTAATATCTAGAAGAATGGAGACGGGCATCTGAAAATTTAGATCTAGAACACTGAAGTCCCCTGGGCTGCCAGCCGGACACTTCTATCCAGCGTGCTACCTTTCCCTGGAGAAGACAAGGAACAGCTATTTAGAGCAGCAAACACTGCCCCAACAGCTGATCACATCTTCCATCTGTTCGCAGCTCAACACAGACCACTGAACTGCTGCCAAAGCAGTTTAAAAAAAAAAAAAATCCAGCAGCTTTTTCTAGGAGCAACTGCCATCCATGCACACTCCCAAAAACTAGTCCTTGCTGCCTATTGCAGTACAAAGCTCCTGGCCCCTCCTGCACCACCAGCAATTCAACTCCCACAGCCACCTTCTAAGACAAGTAGAAGACGAGACCAGAAGAGAAGCCCTAAAGCCCAGATGACATGGCTGACAAGTCTGCTCTAGATCGAGGGAGTCCAAAGCTCTGGACTTCAAAATAATGACTTTTCTAACCCTGTAAAAACTTAGTTATTTACCTGGATGATTGTGGTCTCATGTTTTTGAAGTTCCTTCAGAAGCAGACACTGAACAAAGCTACTACAAACCAGTTCAACAGATCAATGTGTTAAAGGAGGACTACTGTAAAGATCTACTGTGCATGAGGACCTAACTTTGTGATGTTCCACCATAAGTAACACTACAGACGCATCTGCAATCTATTCTGTTTTGTTTGTCTAGGCCTGAGAAGAGACTATGCATCGCAATATTTCATGGAAGCGCCCAGAGCTTTTCTTCTGAGAAATGCACAGCGGAGTCAATCTTCTGTTTCCTCCCTATAAATGAGCAAAGTTCATCTCAACACTTCTGAGCTCCAACTTTGAAAAAAAAGGAAGAAGCCATAACTGAATAGGCAAGTAGAGGCTAAGCATGGCCTCCCTACAGAGATTTTTCATACTATCCAACTTTGGGCACCCAGCTTGTACGAAAGTCCCTCAAGGCTTCCTCTAATAAAGAATGGACAGAGATGGCCACTCTACAGAGTGATGCAGAACAGGAGTGCCTCCCTCTCAGACACCTGAGTGTGTTCTATCATTACTAGGAATTTTGAGATGGGGAGAACTACACTTGTGGCTTGTGCAACAGATGGCAAGTTGATTATTTAAGAACATGGTTAAAGTTCACACACTAAGAAAGCTTTTTCTCCAGCACTATCACCAGTCTAACATGAACAACTTCAGTTCAACAGCCTCAAACAGGCTTGCAGGTGACCCCATTGATTTTTTTCCCTTAAAATCCACTTGATAAAGCAGTGCTCAGACTAACTTCTGCACCACTAAAGCAGCTGTACATTCTATTTAAGAAAATAAATAGAAAAGATATAAAAAAGAAAATATATACTTCAGGAAAATTACTATGTTGCTCAGACCTATCTTTAATACTATTTCTAGTGTGTTTCCTCACACGGCTAGGAGGTGAAGGTCACATGTCATAGGCTGCCTTGAATTTTTACAATATAAAATTAAGTAATTCTTATGTCAAAAAAATAATGGCATATTTGTTTTATTGCCTTCTCAGACAAGCCTCAATTTGGGTAGTTCCCATAATAACATTAAGAGTGGCATCATAAATGTCATTTCCCAGTTGAACTCTTTATTTGCAGCACAAGAAATCTGGAACTTGTAGATTAAGATATTAACGGAGAAAGAGAACTGAACTGCAGCATTCTTTTATCCACTTAACCCAAATTTTTTCTTCTGTTTAATTATCCTAGAAAATTTCACATATGGAATATGCTTTCTCAAAGCAGACCAGACCAAAGCTACCTCAGTCACTATTAAAATAAAAAAGTTAGCACAAGAAAGGAAAATGTAGGAACTGTTTTCATTACCTTAACAAAAGAGGATATATGACCTCCTTTCCCACCAGTGAAGAAGTCCCCACAAATATTAAATCTTCTTTGATTACCCAGATCCATATAAACCTGGAACACTGCCTAGCACATCCATGAAGCCCTGTACATCCTAAGCAAAGCAAGTTTATTTTCTGGTTATTTCTCCTAATAACTTTTCCACAACACATCTTCAGCAGACCTGTATTTAATAAGGACCACCCTCACTACACATACATCAGGGACTAAACATTAGTCTTGTAGGCACCAAACACCATCAAATTTAATTTCTCCATCCACTCAGCTCTCCTTGCATGGCAAAGAGAATAGAGTAAGCCTGGATCCCTTCCTTGCACAGACTGTAAAGGAGAAAGGATCTGAGGGGTCCCCTCAAGATGGGATACCGTTGCAAAAGGATAAATGCCATAACCAAGAAAAGAACATGATATTAAATACCTAAATGAAGCTTCAGATACTGTTTGGGATCAACTGCAGGACAAGAACCCTGAATATTCTCATCAATATGCATGTATTTCAGAACTAACTTTTCATATTAATCTAGATCCAAATTAAATCAACAAGGTTTTGTTTCACAGTCAGGAAACAAAAGTCTGGAGAGGAAGGGATTCACTATGTTTTCTCGAGTAAAAGATTTCTCTCTCTCAATCTCTCTCAACCATTTTGCAACCAATACAGCAAGGGGGTGGGGGGTGGACGACACGCAAAAAACCAAACTTCACCTTCACCCCCAGAATTAAATGCCTCATAACAAAGCCATAAGAGGATACTTAGCTAGTACAGATCAGACACTGCTGAACCAGATGCCATTTTTTTGGCCACACTTCCCACATGTTTCATTTAACAATTCACAACCGATTATTCTTGTTATCAATTGACCATGATATAGCAGGTGCAGGAGGTGGGGGAGAAACAGAGCGCTCGGAGATTCAATCTACGTCAAGGTCATGAGTACACACAGGCACACACTTCCCAGGAGCAGTATTACAAGATCTGAACAAACCACTAATATGTGCGCCTGTGGTCTCAGATCTATTAGCTGAAAAATGCCTTAACTGATCATGGGAAGAAGCTAAGAAAGAGCTATTAATGTGAATGTTATGCAACCATTAAGCTTGTTTTAAAGTTTGAAATGTTCTAGTTAGATTCATTTAAGTCATAATAGATTCTCTTTCTAAATTAGCAAGTTAACTCAACCATACCACCTAAACTGAATCCTGGTAGTTTCATCCCATTCTGTTACAACTCCTTCTATTAAAAAAAAAAAAAAAAAAAAAAAAAAGCAGAGCATAAGCTTTTCAGGGCAGGGATTGCATGTCTATTTTAAAAAAGAGAGAGAGAGAGAGAACTGCATTTTGTCAGAGGAACAAATGTGCTACCAGACTGTCAAAAAGACTTGTTTTTCATCGAGTAAGCATTATGAGCATTTAGAGAACTACCTGCTTCCTCAGCCTGAACAGCAGAGGTTACAATACTATTTTATTTATTGAAATTTATCTAGTTTACCTGAGCCTTGACAAAAATTGGCCAGAATAAGTTTGCTTTTGGAGAGGAGGAGGCCCTACATAAAAGTACAAAAGCTAGCTATTTGCTGAACTTCTGAGTTCCTGACAAAGCTCCTCTTTTGTATACTATTTCTTTTGAATGTTTGAATCATGGGGGTTGGGGGGGGGAGAAAAGGGAAAATCTCAAACAACAAATCAAGCACAGATATCAGTAAAATGCAATGAGCTACAAAGCTGCGGAAAAAAATGGGTCTAGAAGATGGCAATGTATGGTCTGCTATGTATAGAATCTCTGTTTTAAAAGCAGTATCTCATAATAAAGGAACAGTCCAGTGAAATATTTTATGAAAACTCTAAAACAGACAGCTCTCAAACGTAAAAAGATTTAATACTTTACTACCCTTGACAGACAAACAATACTTTGAAAAATGCAAGAGAATTGTAAAATGGCTACTAAATTATTCCCCTTAATAACACAAGATCAGTCAGGTCTATAACAAAAACTACTACTGTGGCTGATCAGCCACTGACATACAACTCTTCACCCTGAAGTACCTGAACATATTGAGGAACAGCCAATTTTACTACAGTATATCTATGAGTTATGCAGTGGTTGATAAAGATAATCAATGCATCTCACAGCATCAATAATCCAGCTGTCTGAAAAATTTATAGGATCAAATTATGAAGGCCTGATGCAATGTATTACTGAATTTTAAAAAAAAAAAACCAAACAAAAAAAACAACAACAGAAAGCAAGATCTATTTCTTTAAATATATACATTAAACTTCAAAACATTTATTTTATTTGCTGGTTACAAATTACTGTTATTTATAGGATACTTGACTCTTCACTCCACAACATTGCTGTAAATAGTTCTGTAAGGAAAAAAATACAACTCCTAAGGAAGTCCTCCAACAGCACCACACAACTAAATGACTTTGTTTCCAATTCCAGTTAAAGTTGACACAGTTACAGGTTTCTAAAACTGAGATACTGAAACACTGCCAAAGCATCCTTAATTTCACTAGGGTTCTAAAACATCTGACAGTGCTAGAGAGGATGAATTTGGATACTACAAAGCACGTACATGGGGCAACATAGCTTCCAGGAAGATTCCATTAGGAGTTGCCCACTTGCATCCCAGAACAAGACTTAGCATGTACTCTAATGCAGAATTTAGCCTACAGTCTTAAAAAAACCTCCAGATAAGATGCACAAAAACCTCAATTAAAATGTATTTGTTAGCTCTAACAGGCTTAGCTAGAATTTCAATACTGGCACATGTGCTTTTAGTTTCAAGCATAAATATATCCAATTTAAAACTCTGTTCAACCTGTTTTATAAAGCATGTTGAAAGTATGCCTCATTCTGAACAACTATTGACACACAAGAAGACGGAGCACACACGGGATCATTCCTTAAACATCTTGTTTCACTCTATATTTTAGAGAAATTTTGCAAGAAGCATCTAATAGAACATTAGTAGAAGGATGTGCCCACCACATCCAGAATGGATACCCTAAAACCAGGGGAGCGAGCAAAGACGGAAACAGAAAGCACGTTAAGAAATAGAAAACATTATGCTGTGCAGCAAATATGAAATTCTGGGGGTTTTTATATTTTATATACTTACAGAGATTAAACATTCAAGTTTGCCCAGCAGAGACCTGGCTGATGATTTCTCTTACCCACTAATGGGAACTTCACAATATTCTGTGTAAGATGAAAGTAAAGCAACTCAGTTTACTACTTTACAGCTATTAGTTGTTGCTTACTCTCCATCCAGCCAAAATAAATATTGCACCTAATTTAGAAGCGATCAGTCATGTAAAATACACAGTTTTCTTTCTCAACTTCATCCAGAAACAACATATGCTAGTCTTTCACTCAAAGAACGAAGTCTTGTTTTGACCATGTACCCTTAACTAGCACATTATTAACCATTAAGGAAAATGCATTTTCATGCAAGTAATAGTCATGTAATGATGCTTTAAGATTTCATCTTTGAAACAAGATTATCAGTTAACTTTTAAGTAGTGGCAACTTTCAGATGTCACCACCGTTGGAAAGGTATCGAAAACATCAAGAAAAAGGTCACTGAAACCAGCATGGAAGAAGTAACACCAACTTTAAAGGAGTATTATAGAGTATAAGCATTTACCTTTCAGAAACTGAGCACAGGGGTTTATCTATCCTCAAAATCTAGTTCTAATATGCTTACTGTTTGATTAACTAAGGTCTGTGTTGCCGGTTTATTCTAGCTTAACTAACTGATCTATTTAACCAACTTCTTAATTCCCCATTTGTCCGTCAGTCTTCAGAACCACTTGTACCACACTGTTAAGTGAAATGGAAACATTCGACAAATTGCATACACATCTAAGAGTACAGGCAAAAAAGATCAATTAAGACAAAGTTACAAATGCATTCAAAATAACATGTTCTGCATACTTATAAGAGTATGAATAATACACCAGTACATGTAATATACAGAAGTATCTTCCCAGAAATTTAGTGCTGAAATACTGTATTTAATTTTGACAATACTACTTATACTGTCCAAGTGAAGACTCCTGAAGACTGAGAAATTTTATTAGCAACTACCTGGTCTGAAAGAAAGAAGAAACATGAAGTAGGAAGACTAGCAGTGATGTTGCCCTTTTAAGATGAATTTCAGAAAAAGACCAGATACAGAGTGATTAGGTTAGAACCAAAGTCCTAGACTAGACATAACCACAAGATACAAACAGATCAAAGTATCAGCGATAGCAGAGCCTTCACTATTTGAATCACATCAATGTTCCATTCTGCTGGGACATTCCCACTCCACTACTTTTTCTTATTTCCCTTATCATTATCACATTTATTCCAACAATAGCTAGGAACCTGTGCCTGTAAGAGCTTGCAATTTAGAGATGTAAAACAAAACAAGATGCATCTTTCTGCTAGAGGTTTAACTGGAACAGAGTTTAGTGATGACTTGCAAAGTTACAAATAAAAACTTGCACACCTCTTTGCCATTATGAACATCATTCTTCTGGATATCTAAATCACACAAGGGCTACTGTCCCAAAAGGAAATTATTCCTGAAATTCAGATTAGAACAGACATACAGAAATGGTTAATCTAAAGCACTGTGGATTTGGGGTAACCAAGTATGAGAGTGTAGAAAGACAAGTTTCAAGGAGGGGGGAAGTTAATCCACAATCATCAAATTGCTTGCTGACCTAGCAAAATAGATGGCACAAAATTACACAGAAAACAAAAAAACCCCACATTTGTTACATCATGGTATTTCAGATACTCTACATCACAAAAGCCATTTCTTCTATTTCCCCCTCACATGTACAACAAGTTTATGAGAGCAAGAGAGGAAACGGACCAGGCTGTATGACATACACATTAAAGTCTGAAGATGCTGTCAGCAGGAAATGCTTTTGTAAATATGATACCTAAACGCAAGCTTTGTGTAGATAACAAAAAAACTGAAGTAACCTTTATAAGAGAAAGGAACATAAACTTAGTCTTTTGTCACTTGAGCCAGCAGGATACCTTTCTAAAGGCCCAATAATCCCTGAGCAGTTTTTCTTGGGAAAAAAAAAAAAAAAAAGACCAATTAAACCACACAATCTGCTCCCAATAAATTTCACCGTATTATGAAATAACGTAACAGATCTAAATTATTCCGAGGCACGAGTGCAAACCACAGCCCAAGCTAGAATGAACCTCCCGTGCTTAACGAAGTTGTCCGCTGCAAAAAGGGCTCCAACATCCGTGGAAAGAAACATACACAAAGGTATATTTTTGCTTTTTCAAGGCCCGCCCACCTATTTCTTCCAGCTCCTCCATTAAGGTGGGGCCCCAGCCCGAAGACCCCGGAGGATGGGGACCCCGGAGCTGGCTCCTGCCGGGATTTCAGGAGAAACCCCAGGACGACACGGCCCCGAGCAGCCTGCGCGGCCCTTCCCCCACAAAGGGTGGGGGAGCCGGGGACACTGCCCAGCCCCGCCGCCCCGCCGGGCAGGGCAGCGCCGCGGCCCCCCACCGCTTCGAGGGGCCCAGCTCTCCCTTCCCCCGCCCCGCGGAGGCCCCGGGGCCCGCACCCGGCCAAAAGGGCAGGAGGAGAGGGCGGATGGCGCGGCGGCAGCCCCCCGCCGCCCTCCCCGGTTGCCAGCACCGCCCGCCCGGGTGGGTGTGTGTGTGCCGGGCCCGCCGCAGCGGGATGTCACCGCCGCCCGCCTCAGCCCCCCCCCGCCGCCGCCGCCGCCGCCCGCCTCACCTCGCCGTGTCCCGCCGCGGCCCCGCCGCCGCCCAGGGCTCCGTTGCCGGCGGCCGTCGCCGGCGCTGTCAGCAGGCCGCCCACCGCGCTCGGCGAGGCGGCGGCCGCCTGGGTCGCAGCCCGCAGTGGGGCCGCTCCCGCCGCCGCCCCGGCCTTGCCCAGGCCGCCGGCGCCTCCGCCGCCGCTGGGTCCCGGCCCGCCGGTGCTGCTGAGGCCGCCGCCCCGCTTGTTCTTCCGGCGCTTGGCTCCGCGCTTGGCGTCGGCCGGACTCATCGTGCCTGACACCCGGGCAAGGGAGGAGGGAGCGGGGCGGGGGAGGGGGGAAGGAGGAAGAGGAGGAGGAGGAGGAAGAGGAGGAGAAGGAGGGGAAGGGGCGCGGGGCCGCGGCGAGCGCCCGGGAGCGGAGGGGACGGGCAGGGCCGGGGCACGGGCCACCCCGGGCGCCGAGGAGCGGAGCGCACCGACTGTCACGGCAACGGGGACTCCCTCGGCCCCAGCGCCGCTGACCAGAGTTACCGTCCAATATGGCGGACACAAGGGGAAAGTGATCCCCCTTTACGTCGGGGGGCTCCCCCTTGCGCTGACGGGAACCCGCCCCGCGCGGCACGCTGGGACGCGTAGTTCCCGCGCCGCGCCACAGCCCGCGGCTGAAGGGGGACGGCGGACTACAGCTCCCGGCGTGCACCGCGAGGCCCGCCTGGGCGCGGCCGGTGAGCTCATCCGTCCCCGCGGTGCCCGCCGGGAGCTGTAGTCCCCCCCGCCGCCGTTAGCCCCGCCGGCCGACGTTGCCACCCCGGTCAAGGGACTACACCGCCGCCCAGGAGCCGGCGAGCACCACGTGACGCGCGCCCCCGCGCCTTAAAGGGGCCGCAGCTCTCGGGCGCTCCCGCTGGGGGTCGAGGCGCCACGGGCCGCCTTTTTCCTCAGAGCGGCGGGTGGGCTGCGGCCCCTTCCGCGGGGGGCCAGCCCCCGCGGAAGGGGCCGCAGCCCACCCGCCGCTCTGAGAGAACACAGCCTTTCCATGTGGGACTGTTTTGGCGTCGCGCGTCGCTCTGCGTGACCGGCTTTGTGCCCACACACGCCCCCCCCCCCCCCCCCGCACACCCCCCAGCACCCCACGAACCCCACTTTCTCCAAATCCTGGGCAGGGCCGGCTGAAAATGGAGGTTGCACCTCTCGGGCTGGTGGCTGAAGGCTCTTGAAGCGCCCCGAGGCCTTTGGCTGTGAGGCCGGTGGGCCTCAGCCACGGGGTTCCTCACGCCTGAGGTGCCAGCCTCCACGTTAGGCCGAAGGAGGCTAACGGTAGCCTAACGGCCACCAGCCATGGCAGCCAGGCTACTCCTCCGACCGTCGACACCTGCTAGCGGATTATAAACCGCAGTTGCCGTCGTTTCCCCAGGTTGTTCTCCGCAATCGCACGTGAGGGCCCAGGGAAGATGAAGTACCGTAGCGGTGGGCTTTGACGTGACTGGGCGGCCTGATGTAAAAATAATAGATAAGAGCACGTTAAACCCGGTGATAACTTAGGGCAGTATGAAATCTTACTGCAGCGTTAAAATTGTGATGGCGTTGTGCAGTAGCAATGGTGGGTCAGAGTATAGTTCAGGGGCACCGGCGTTATTTGCCTTTCATTCACCGATGACCATACACACTTAAAAGGTCACAAGAAAGACAGCTCAGGAGTTTGGGGAGAGAAATGGAAGAAGACGCTAATTTCGGCACGTCCTGATGAGCAGTTGGCAGCTCCAGTAGAAGCTACCATCCATGCTGAAGCTGTTCCAGGCTTAGTTTGCCTCGGTACACATGGAGGAGCTTTGCAAGTACACGCAGGCAGCTGTGAAACCAGGAAAACATGTTTGTTCGTTCTGTGGTCTAGTAAATGGTGAGTTTTTGGGGGCTGGGCCCTAGACTTCATAAACACGTTCAATGCACAGCTCTGCATAAACAGCAAATAGCAGTGGCAAGAGTAGGGGCTGTACAAAACTCACGCGATTGTATGCAGCCTTTTGCCACAAACAAATAAATTCTAGGCCTTGTAGCATAAATTCGAAGTTGACTTCATATGACATCTCTTCTTAATATATGGCACTAATTTCAAAGCTAACATCTTTCACTTGAAATGGTGACATGTCTTATTTCAGTCTTATATAGGGCCGTCTTTATCTTCCTTTCAGAATTATATTTTCACTTGGCCCCTGTTCATTTAAGACCATGCTTCTGAAAGAAAGATTACAGCTCTGTCAGTCTCTCTATCCCCTATGTATTACAGATAAAAAGCATTATTACAGGAAACTATTATAGTAAAATCACTCAACTGTACAGGAGCTAAAGTAATACTACTTAGTCTGACATCACAGCATTTAATTCCCATACTCTCATTATAGAAACATAAGTGTTTTCCTTTTACACTTCAGAAAATAAGGGCCATCTAGTGATTTTTTTTAAATCCAGTTTTCAATATTAAAGAAAATTCACAGTGCAGGACGGTAAGTTTTTATAAACTGTGCAGGTCAGGGTCTTTTTTTAAACCTGCAAGTAAATAGTAGTGCTCAGGGAAATGAAGTACTTTTATGGTTTTGAACTGAACTCAGCTACCACACCTTGTTTTTAACTTACAATTAGCTGCTGAGCCAGTAGGTTGTTTTGGAAATGAACTTGCCACTTTGGTGGTGGATTTGAACGTTTGTATGAACCAGGGCAAAAGGGAGAGGAAATTAATTTGACTGCTGTGAAGACCTACAACTAAGTTTCTTGCCCTTACTTGAATCAAATTACTTAAAACGTTCCACCTCATCCCTAAGAAAATAAACTCAGTCATTTGAACAAACTAACTTTAATTTACCTCATTGTTAATTTAAAGCATGGCATTGCACTTCAAAATCCTTTAGGGGGGGAAATTATTTGTACTCTGAAAATTTTTCACATTTTCCAGGAATGACATTTATAAAAACTCACTGCCTAAACAGTGCAGACCATTGCAGTGCTTTCCCATGCTCTTCCTTTGAACCAGCCCCAGTTTCAGCAGCATTGTAGTTTTCTCTGTGAGCCATAAAGTCAATAAAAGGCCATATGGAGAGTTGTGCGGATCACAGTTACCTTTGAGTTCTGCCTTCAAGATGCCAAGGTGGCTGGGAAAACTCAATATGTTTTTACTGCCTCGCTGTGTGCTGGTCTCCCGTTGCACACAAAATGATGTAAGGAATCTACGCACTGAACTGTTGTTGTAACTTCAAGTAAAAAATACGAGATCTGCTAATCGTTACTGTTCTTTAAATAATAGTCTCTGTGCCAGGGAGGTTAAAAGTTACGGTTTCTTTAGTTTCGAGGGGTTCTTAATTACACATTTAGTTCTTAATTCTGCAAGTGCTACTTGGTGACATTAGTAATAGACTGAAGTCAAAGGAGCAACTCACATGCAAGGCAGCCCCAAGAAGAGTTTAAAGCTGGCCTTCTGTTCCCCACCATTCTGTAATTACCCAGATTCACAGAACTACTGTTTTATTTACATTTCCAAAACTTACTTTGAGGTCCTGGTTTTCTCTCCATTTTTCCCATACTGCTACAGTTTTACTGAAGACCTGGGGTTTTTCACTAACGTTAACATTACAGAACTCAAGCAATTTGTCAATGTAACTATTCTGCAACTAGCACTAATTCATCTTTGCTATCCAACAAGCTGTCATTTTAATAGCAAGTTCATTTTTCTGAAAGCCTTCTCTACAGGAGAGTGAACAGGCACGTGTGTGGGAATGGGGAAGGATGTATTTATGCATAAGTGAAAACACTTTGAAAATATTGAGCCCAGACATTTCATCTCATGGGAGTGTTGACAGGGGCTGTGGCATTAGAGGTCCACGTTGTTCACCTCCAGAGGCTGTTCTGTCTTCTCCCCAGGTTGGGTTAAGAGGACCTACTGTCTAGACCTTGCCACAGCACGGCATGATAGGGCTCTTCCAGCCTTGCATTTCTATCACTTTTGATTTAAGTGTCATCGTAACAGTGAGAGACCCCCTCCATGATCCATGTACCAAACTCACATCCCACCACTCTTTGGGAAAGCACCTGGAGGTGACCGAGGTCTCACAGAAGAGCTCTGTCTGTGGTCACACAGCGATAGTGTCATGATTACAAACTGGCACATAGATGACTAAAGCAGCATCACATCATATACCTACACTAAGTATCTTTTAATCAGCTTACCTCCAGTTCTCATAGCCAATGCCAGAGTATCTGAGCTCCTTCTACGTACAATAGACATTGACAACAAGTTCCTGGATGGCCTTTGTGGCCAGGCACTGCCTCCTTTTCAAAGAAGGAAAACGTTCTCAGGATAAGGTTATCAATTTATTGGCTTTGGTTGAGAGAGGTTTTGTTGCTTGGTGGGACTAAACTGAAGAATGATGCAAGCAATGTCATTCTTCTAGCAAGGCTTTCTGTAAAGCAAAGGACTGCAGGTTTTCCTTTAGATGGCCAAATTCAGTTTCACCTAATCTCCTCTGGAATTTGTTTCACAGCCAGATGCCTCAGCTGGGAAAACTTTATCTAATGCTGAAGAGGTTTAGAGCAAAATAAAAATAATCTCACATGTTGTATAATAAAATTTGATTTCAGGAGCTTTATGACCTCTTTGGCTTTATGGTTATTGGCTTTTTTCTAGACAATCTTTGCTGGTCCTTAAACAATGTGTTCTTTAAAGCCATAAGCACAGAGGTCTTGCAGAAAGTCAGACTTGCTCCAGAGCATCCGCCATGGAGAAAAATATCCCACGGAAACCTTGACTTGGTACTTGCTGTAGCTGAGAAGATGTGTGATTCCTAGGTTCTTGTTCACAGTGCCAGTGCTGAAAGACTCCTGTGTTGTGCTGAAGTTATAAACAATAAATGCAGAAGCAGAAAAGCAAGAAAACTATTTTTTTTCCTTCCAAATACCTCAGTAAATAAACTGAATGATGGTCTGTTTCTTACAGTGGGAATGCTAGAACATGTATGTCTACTGAACTGATCTTAATTCAGCAACTTTTTTCCCAATATTCCTTTGATTCTCAACTTTTTGCCCCCTCAGAGTAAACTCTTTCAGCCTATTCTGAAGAATGTCTTTTGAAACATAACCTGCACTTTATAAAGCATTGCTTAAATCTGGCCACTGAAATACGGGTTATGTCATGTAATTTTGCTCTCTGCGAGCTGACATTTTACATAATGAAATATGGTGCCTTTTTGCATTAAAAAGCCCCATTGCTGTCCTTTGTTGCCTATTGAAACAGTTACAAAGAGACATTTTGCACATCAGTACTAAGACTGCAGATAAGACGCTGTACTGGTTCTAGTTTTTCCTAACAAGAGCATGAGATATACCTGTACGTAGGCAATGGTGTACCTGCAGGTTGCTGGCACACAGCAGGAGGATGTCCTACCACCAATACCAGCCACAGTTCAAAATGAAGCAGAGCAGCTCAGACAAGGCTGCTTTCAGAGGCTTTCAAACCCTTGAAATGAAGTGTATGTGGAATGAAGTTTAGTCTCTCAGCGGGAGTTTTGGAAGAAAATCCAATTTCCACCTTTCAGCAGAGGTGTTAACTTACACATTGAGAGCTTTGCTGGTGTGCTGGGGGAGTGAAGAGGATATTTCCATAGCGTGATCTTCTCTATTCACAGAGTCCCTGCGCAGTAGGAAAATACAGCAGCAGTCTCCTTGCTCACAGTTTCCAGTCCTGCCTGCCCAGCCAGCTCTGTGCCTCGAGGAGCCCAGGCTCTCTGCTCCCTCTGAAGGCCACGATCACCAGGGACATTCACCTTCTCTGCCTTTTTCTTCCATCATTATTGCCAGTAACCCTTAAAATTAAGCACTGGCAGCCATTCTCTTAGAGGACTCCCAGCATTTTGGGTTGGTTCTGCCCATCAGGTCAGAATTATTCTAGTAGAGTTTCTCCCTTTTCCAGCTACTGCTGTATAATAAGGTTTGGGGTTCTTTCGACCTTTTCATTTCACCTTTTAGAAGATGCTAAATCCATCCATCAGTTTTAATCCAGAGTATGACAGCTGAAAGATCAGAACCTGCCTCCTGGCAGCCATTAGCACCTACAAGCACACATCCAATTTCATTGCAAGTTGTGCCAATAAAAGCATGTTCTGCTTTTGCACTTGTTGAACTGGAGCTTTTTAACATTATCAAAATTAACAATGCAGCTTGTGAATCTTTCTTACTGTTTATCTTTCTGCTTCTTTGGCTTTAAAATTTATCACCACGGGGGAAAAAAAGAATATCTCATCGCTCTTCTGTCAGCTGCTTCCTCAAAATATCCTAAATGATTTATTTTTCCCTATCACTGAGTTGTGGTTGTAGTAGCAGATCTCTTCATAACATGAGGATGCTCAACAGAGCTCATGGATCACCCAGGTTTCCACCCTATGTCTGAGAAACCCAGCAGAGAAAAGGGATAAAAATTTCCAGTTTCCCTCTGCTTGTCTCTGAGCAATCAGGTTCATGAATTTTAATTGCCATTTGTAGAGCAGTTGAACCCAGGGTAACAGTGAGGCATTTTATGGGCTCACACCACCCTTCTTTGATGGCAGGAGAGAGGGAGTCCTGGGTGAGAACATCTCTCCACCAGCATGGCGCTGGGGAATTAGCAGCAGTCACAGACAGCATCTTTTGTGCTTCCTGGTTGAACAGAAAGAAGTAGAGAACTTCAAGCCTAGAAAAGCCCAATTTACCTGACCACCATCAACAACATTCTTAAAATTTCACTTATTATCGGGATGCTCCCAAATCAGTTGCTGGATGGCAACGTGTTTTCCAAAAGATCTCTGGTCCCAACCTTAAAAATACTGAGTAATGGAGAACAGGTGGTTACGGAAAAAGTTCAACTGCGGAGGCAAATTACCGTCCCTGTTAAAAGTTAGTAACTCTCCCGCAGCCCAGACTTTGCTGGATACAGCCTTGCCTGGCAGAGGGAAATGGCAGTGTTAGTGGTGCCAAGGCCAGGCGGGCTGGACTAGCCATGCCTGGAGCGTTGTCATCTTCAGGAAGCCCAGTGTCATTTCATGCATCTGGAACACGTTCCTTCTTCATTGCACGTTTTGACAGCTTCCCTGCTTACTGCATGAGGAGCATGTGGGTGCTCCCCTGGGAAGGACTGCCCAGGAGGAGGGCAGGGATGACAGCAAAGTGAGGGCACTGCCCGTCCTTTATTAGGGGTGGGTGGAGAGTGAGCTGGAAAAGCAACACATGGATCAAATCCAAGCAATAATGATTCAGTGCTGGCAGTAATTGTAATTCGGCTTGGCAAGGAGCAGGGCATGTAGATCTCATGGTGGGGCAGAAGGGCCAGGAGTCATGTTCTGCATGTGGGAAGGCTAAGGGGAGCAAACACGGGGCACTCACTTTGAGGAAGTTTTGAAGCCATGGCAGGGCACTGGGTTTTATGGCACTGGTTTTTATGGCGCCTTGCTCAAACAGACTAGCGGGAACACTGATGAAGCTGATAATCCTGTGTGTTTCAGGTTCTTGATCTCTGCCTCTCTCTTCCCCAGGTCTTCTGCAATGTGCCAGTCCCTGTTTCTGTCCCCACCCTGAGCAGAATCTGAGAGAGAAGAGGTCCGTCAAAAGCCTCTACCTCCTCTACAGGAATGGATTCAAACCCCCATGAGCCTATCATCTTTGCACCCTAGGCTGTGGTGCAGACACCTACCACCAAACCGTGATGCTTTAGCTACATGACACAGTGGAGGACAAGGCACCAAAACTAAGTTTTGCTCCTTTGGCTTCTGACACAAGGTTAATCCGAACCACCCGATGCCAGTGCAGTAGACACATCCCATGTTTGGAGTAAGGTTTTTGGCTGCCAAAGAACATATCAGTTTAAGTACTAAAAAAGAAGTAAGCTAGAAAAACTAATTTTTATAAGCTGTTTCTAGCAGTAGTGTGCAAAGGAAACCAAACCATATGCTACCACCTTGTCTCAGTGACCTGCTTAAGAATTTTTTTAATCCACCAATCACTTTCAGTCCCATTTGACACAGGCAGAGATCCCCCAGATATGCCATCCTACAAGTTTTAGGTGGACATTAACTTTTACATACCCAGGGTAGCCCCACAAAGGGAAAAAACACTTTCAGTCTCTTATCTGTAACAAGAGGCAAGAACCTGCTGGCCAGTCAGCCCATGTGTAAGTAACTGCAAGCACAGCATAAAAGATGCTGCTGCTTGCCTGGCCAGGCAGAGAGGAAATGAGAGATCCAGGAGGGGAAGGGAAGGAATGTAGAGATGCAGGGTCCAACCCCATGGGAAACTTCTTTTCCACTCCTCATAGAGCAGCACATTTCAGTGAAGATCGAGATTCAGAGGTGGCCTGGCTGAGATGCCTCCAAGCCTGGGGCACTGGGGGCTAGTGTTTGGTCCAAGATCAAAGATACCAAAACCAGCTGTGAAATTCCAGTCCAGACCGAATTCCATGCCACAATAAGCATCTGTACTTCAACTTAAATATTTGGTTTGCTTGGTGAGATTATTGGAACTGACTGGGCTTGCCCCTGGATTGTCGAATCATTTCCATCCTGTCTCCTAAAGTCCAAACCAGGTCTTTTAATCCTCAGAAAACTTGAGCAGTTAATATAATGATGTGATCCAAAAAGATGCTGAGCACCAGAAACCTCATAGCAGGAAGTATAAATATATCTGGGTTTTGGCTGCAGGTCCTTTAAGAGCTACCTGTTATTCTAACCAATTGACATCATTTGCACAGTAGGGCTTTTTGCCGGATTGATAAGAAGTTCACTGTAAACAACCATTTCATGGTATTTATATGAATATAGGGTGTCATAATTCTGAGCTTCTCTCATCCCTACGAGAGAAAATATTCAAGGAAGTTACCCAAAGGGCAAGTCACATTTGGATATGGCTGGCATCACTCCAAGAGTGTGTGATTGCCAGAGAAAGGGAATTTACTTGACGAAGAATGAGAATATAGCATTATTTACCAGCTAAGAACTGATCGGGCAGGGAGCAGAACATCGTCTGCCTTGGTATCAGAGGAGACTGAGGCCGCTCCACATCTCAGCCTCAGATTTAATAAACACTGACGTGTTTGCACAGTATGTGCTGGCAAGACACATTTCTGTAAATGCAAGGAGGCAGTTTGTGCATTACCAAGGCCGGCAGAGACATTTTCTGAGCCACTTCAGTATCAGAGTTGTCAAGTGCAACAGCAATATCAAAAGCTTCAGCAGAGATGGGCCTGTTAATGTACGCTGTTTCTGGGCACAAACCATTAGCAGAAGGCTACAGTTGCTGGGTTTCAGGGCTTTTGCTCATCTGAGTTTATCTATCTATCTATGTATCTGTTTATTTACTTTGAAGTAATAAAAATGACACATGCACCAACTTGTTCATGTATATGAATAAAAAGGAACTTAACCCCCATGGTCACATTTAGCATACATATTTGAGCATACCTTTATCTTTAACTCCAGAGAGAAATCAGGGCACGGTTGTACACCACAGTTTGTTTTAAAGCATCCACCTTCAGAAAGGGTATCGTGCCACCAATCATGTGCTGTTTGTTTAGGAAAGGTGTGGAACAAGGAAAGACTGGACATTGCAAATGTTTTACCACATGCAACCCTACCAGTTACAGAGAACATCAAAAGAGAGCATGTAAGTGCAGCTTCCAAGGCACTGTGGATCAATCCATTAATTTCTGCCCGTTTGTATCCCCCTGGAAAATACTGGCAAGCTTGGGCACAAAAGCAGCATCTTTCTTTCTTTCTTTGTCTGTGCAAGTCTTCCTCCCACTTCTCCCAGTTGCCTCCAGGATGGTGCCGAAATGATTTTGAACAACAGCGAGACAGTGCTGCAACTTTAAGCTTTAAATAGTCAGAAATTGTTTTTTCAAGGGTAAATTATCTCCATCCTGGCTAATTGGTACCTGAGTCAAGGCTGACTGAGAAATGAGACATTTTCTCTTCCCCCTTTTAAAATGTCTACATTATTGTAGGCAATTCATGCCAACTGAAGTCAAGGGAAGCAGGCTGTAGTTGGGTTTGGTTATGTTAACTTTATTTATATGTATTTCTATCACATTTCAGCTTCTACAGGCCATATAACAGCTCCCTGTCTTTGGATAATGAAGCCCTTTTAGTCATCTTATTCAAAATTAAAAATATGACATCGCTGTTGTTCCAGATAAGAGATGGATGTATTCTCCAAATTCTTTTATTTTTTGGTGACTAAATTAGAAACAGCCTGGAACAAAGAAAAGATATTTCATTACAGGACTGCAAATAAACGGTATATAAAACCACTACATCATGTGCTTTAATAAAATACTTGCTGCTGTGAGAAGTACTCTACACTAAAGATTTACTTGAAAATCCCGCACTTCTCAAAGGAGGGTCACCTCTCTACATTTCAAGCAATTTTATTTGCTTCAAAGTGCAAGAGAAAAAAAGTGGAAAATGTCTTTATTTAAGAGTATGTGCTAGCCGGATGCATCGTAGATAAAAATAATGGTTAATAACTCGAATCCAGAAAGGGCAGCAGATTCAGCCTGAATGAATTCAAAAGCTTTGTCAAAGAGAGCAATTCATTTTTGGCAGCTTGAAAGCTTAGAAAGCTGGTAGGGGAAGGGCTGCCAGAAATGTGCTTCTTGGAAGAAGACTTTCTACTGAGGATACCCTTTACAAATCCATCTAACCTTGGTTACCCCTTGGATGTTACTTGCTGCTCGTGCTCTAGCTTAGGACGTGCAGGGTCTGGGTTGAGTTTCTTTTTCTGCCCAATGCCCTGTGTGATTCTGACAATTTATTTAACTTCCTGGGGCTCAGTTTTCCTTGTATAAAATGGAAATAAAAACCACTGTGCAAATCTTCCTTCTGAGCCTCTCCGGCATGGTATCTTACTGTTTCCAGAATAAATTGCTGAAGATTGCAAGAACCGTACAAATCTGATCTATAAGGTATGTTGATCTGTAAAAAAGCTGCTGTAGTTGAACTAAACCATAATTTTCTCCTACAAAACACAACAGTAACATCATGTAAAAAGTCAGTGGAATTATATTGGCACAGGTCAAATCACTATAAAAGAATCTAAGAACTGGTATCTAATGTTGGCAGCACATGAAAAGCTGTGCTCTTTGTTTTGTCATCCTGTGTTAGGATGGCTTAATGTTCAGGAAATTCAGATTTGCAGTAGGGAGTTATATATCCACTGTCTTGTCACAGTATTTGTGATAGTTGGTTAAAGCATCATCCCTCAAGCATTTATTAAAGCAGTTTAAAAAAATTTTTTTCAATGGCAATAAAATACTAAATCACTATCTCATAGCAATTTAGTAACTGTTCTGGTTCTACCAGTTACATACAGTATTTCCTTAGTGCTTTCACTGTTAAAGCCTTACAAAAGGCCACAGTCCCAGTTTTCTCACCTACAGTGAGATGCTGGAATCTGAACACCATCATGTTAAGCCAAAGGAGACGGAGCACTTTCCACTCCGTAAGACACTAGTCTGCCTATAACTCAGGGAAATAGATCTGAGTTCATGCTGAGCACGTTCTTAGCTGTTAAAGTAAAATCTTCTTCCCCTCCCAGGTTTGAAAATGTGGCCCTGTTTTCCAGAGAATATCACTGACCATTTTTTTAAGTTCTGCATAAAATTGGCAAAAGCTCCCGCTGTTGCTGTTAAACTGCAAGAAGAATTCTCATCTGTTTTGCCTAGTTAACTTGGGTGAGTTTTTACAGCATTTCCTCCTGTTATCCTTGGAGGTCTGGTACAATGAAGGCTTTGTCTAACCCCAGCTGTAATTATTGGTAAGAACAGAAGGAAGAGGGAAAGTGGAGGAGAGATGAGGAGGACATCCCTTAGGGCACATCGCAATCCGCCTGTGACATTTAGGATGCGGTGTCAAATAGCCGCCTGTTGAGGACACCAAAAGGGCCTTTGTGCTTTGGTGGAGAAACCCAAACATATCTGGATTTTGCTATGGGCCAAGGCAGGATTGGGCTTGGATTTGCTTGCTGCCTTATATGAAAAGCCTAATGCGAGAGAAGGAGAGGGAGAAGGTGGTGATATCAAAGCTGCCGTGTCCTGTGTCGGAAGAAAGAAGGAGACAAGAAGCCGTTTCTACCTGGCTAAGCAAAGAAGGGAAGCAGCATTCGGAGCGAAGAGCTGCCAGGTCCCCAGCAGTCGTTGGGCCAGGAGCACAAAATGGTCTTGGACATGGTGAGGAGCAAACGAAGGAAATGCCGCAGCTGTGGAAGATGTACCCCCAAAAAAGCCGAGAAACCAATGACCTCACAGGGCTGCAAGTCCCAAAAGAGCCAGGAGGTGGGCTACGGAGAGCAGGTGAGTGTCCCATGAGTGACTGTTGCAGGAGGGGAGGTAGGGACTGGAGGGAAGAAAGGAAGATGTGGATTTTTGGAGATGTTTCTGGGACTCCAGTTGCAGTGAGGGTCTCCTGAAGAGAAGCCAGCAAGCTTTTTGGCAGCCAAGAGGGGAAGAGGAGAGGGTAGGGAAGCAGAAACCAGGAGAAGATGGCATAGAAAATGCAGCTTATGGAAAACAGAAGAACAAAAGGGAAAGGGGACAAGGAAAAATGTCGAGTTTTTGAGCCACCCCTTCTTTCACTTTATTAGGCCCACATGCAAAATCAGCCCATTGGCAGAGCACCTTTGCGGGTCTGTGCACTACAGTTAAGTGTAGCGGTAATCTCAGAATGCCCCACTGCAAGACATGTGAGCTCATCCATGTCTCCTCTGCACAAGGAATGAAACCTTTTTCTCAAAAAATAAAAATTAATTGAAGCTTTTTCTTGAAAATTAATGCTTATGGTACATCCAAATTACTGTAACCTCCTGTTCTTTCTCAGCAAGTCCAGCCTCAGAGTAACCATGGCAACACCAAGCACCCATTTTCTCTTTTTTTCCCCCCAGCTGTAACCACTGTCGGGGAAGTTAGTCCTGGCTTTGCTACAGCACCGGGGAGGCTGTGCATGGCTGCACGTGTCTTCAAGCTCAGGCCTTCAGCTGAAAAACTTAAACATCTGTAAATAAGGTTATTTTTCCCCATGAACTTACCTCATGCATATAAAAGTTCTGCTTTTCCCAATAACGACGCTAATTAATGGTTTTCACTTCATTCCCATTGTCACAGTCAATCACTTCCCAAAGCCGGACGCCCTGTCGGTGCCTCCATCATCTTGAGATGCAGGTGAGCTTCTTTTCCCAGACCTTCAGCCAGCACCAGAGAGAGATTTTTATATTTTTTCATTTGCTTCACTCTCTGTGGATCATTTGATTTTCTCAGCCTGAGGCATCATGCAAGAGTCAAGGTAGTAAATGAACCTGCCTGCTTTATGGTTTGTAGCCGTCCTGCATGGCTGCTGAATTGCTCTGTGTGGCCACCTCTTTCCTCTGAGGCTCACGGAGATACAGAAGGAGCACCAACACGCACACAGCCCAGCTACATCAGCTGGTGACAGCTTCTCCTGGCTTTATCTCCACGAAATTGTGTCCTCAGTCCTGAAGTCCTGTTTGCCTCCATCCATGATGGGAAGTCGTGCATCGGGTTTTGCTGGTGCTTACTGACGCCACGTGTGGCTTCTGGCACCGGGAGGCATTGCCTCCCTCCTTCAGCAGCTGGCAGTGCTGAGTGCTGAAGGCTGCATGATGGGAGGTGGACAGCAAGTCATTCACCTGCAGTGAAAGCAATAAGCCGGGAAAAGCTCGATTTCCACTCCGGGTGTAGCATCTCCACCTTTGACCCAGGTGGCTTTTCTGTCTCATCAAGACCAAGCATGGAAGAAAATGTCTTTTCAGTGTCAGGAGTGTTCTCAATATGTTTCACCTTTAGCAAAAGCATTCTTCTGCCTGCAAGCCGAAGTGATCCTTATTCTTACAGCACCCCCATATAACCTCTAGAAGTAAAGGTACGTACAAATATCACAGCTGACAAGCTGAAGACAATTAGTGCTCGCTCTCTCTCTGACCCCCAGTCACACAATCTCTGCTGACCTTCTGCCGTTTTTCCCACTTCCCTCTCACCAGCATTCCCAATACTGTGTTCTGCTGTGAAAACATTGCAAAGTACAGCTCAGTTCATGAGAATCACAATGCAGTCAAGGCACATGTAGCTGTCACGTCACCGCAGGCTGCAACACTCCCAGAGCATGGTGGCATCACCCCCAGCTCTGCCATCCTTTTTGCACAGGACGGCTCTTCCAAAATTCCTGGGTAATTAGATAAAACAAGCAGGATCCCCTTGGTTTGCAGCAGGACAAATGCTACAAGACTGACCTATGCCACAGGTGCCTTCCCAGGTCTTCACTTTGCCTTGTTTATGGTGCTGTGTTGGAAAGGATCTCTGGGGTGGCCAAAATATCACAGAGGCATTGCAGCTGACCCTGTGGCAGTCAGCAGAGCTATTCCCTATGCACAGAGCGAGGGTGGATGACAATACTGGGCTGCTTGGATAAGGTGTGATTAAAGGAAGATAGAAACAACAGCCTGATTCCATTCTACAGCTTTGTAAGTGTCTCTGTCACTCACCTATTTTTTTCTCCAGGGATTGCTACTGCTTTTCTGCTTTGTCTTCAATGAATAAACCCTTTCCATGAGAAGCTGCATGCATGCATTACCATTTTGTCCATTAACAGCCTTAGATTTGCAGGCTATGAGGCCATTCCTTTCCACAATGACATCAGCCAATGGAGGATGTGATTTATTTTAGCATGATGCAACTCCTTGTAATTGGAGTTACGTTGCTGCAACAGCCACGGGCTCCCTTCAGGGTGCAGAACATTTTGATGCAGTGCAAAGGCTCCTCCTTGCGATAACAAAAGAGACATTGAGGGACGTTCTTGACAGACCTCCACTGCCAGTATTAACACAAATCTTGGAAACAACATTCCAGGCCCAGGAACCGAGAACTGTGCGCCCAACTGCGCTCACCCTACTGACCCCACCATGCCCAGGGCTGTGGGGTCAAGGCTGAGAGCCACAAGCATCAGCCCATGTCAATATGCATCCACCTGGGTACCATTACCTACCCTAAACAACAGATTGAGAGCACTTTGGAGAAGGTCAATGCCTTTTTCATTTCCTTACAAAGCATCCTGCTCTCCTCTGGACACTGCATAAAGCCGGTCTGCCGTTTCCAAGGTGATGCCTGGAGGTGAAGTCTGTTATATATTCTCTTGCAGGTAGCAGCAGCTGTAGCCAAGAGATGCCCTTGGATGGGCCATTGTTTGAAAGGAGGTAGGAAAAAGACAGAAAGAAAAGATCCATTTGTGATCATTTTTTAAAGACCGGTTAAAAAAAAAGACAAATTAAGGCATTTATTTTATGGCTTGGTGAGTGTTTTCTAATGCAGTTCAAGTCCTTGCACGTGGGAATGAGCATTGTACCTACATTGTAAATAGCAAAATTAATCATTTGATCCTCGTTTAACTTTGTTCTCTAAGGTTATGGTTACAAATGTTGTTTGTGCCTAATATTAAGTCTTGAGTTGCCTGAGGAAGACTCTGATTTCAAGGTTTCTCACTTTATAAATCAAAAAGTTTATGTTCCTTTCCGTGGGCTCCTTATAGGCAGGGCTTGCTGTGAACGCAGCATTTGGCCCCTCGCTGCCTCTGGGATCTCCTGAAATCTTGGGGAACGTTTTCTAAACTTTAAAACTTCTTTCTGGAATTTCTTCTCCAGGGTTTTGCCACAAACCAAGAACCTCATTTATTTTAAGTTTGATTTACCCTCACTGGAGTCTTTCTGCTGACCTCCTTCAGCTCAAAATTTCATAACACCCTGTGGTTTTGCAAGCAGTGGATGCTTGGTTTAATAGATACATTTCAGTCAGTGTCCTAAGAGAACAAACAGAAAGCTGACCCCAGAAGATGTTTGTCTCCTTTTTGGTTTTCTTTCTGCTAATTCCTTGGGGAAACCATAAGCATATACAGTATGCACTTAGATGTAATGGGCATTTCTTTAAAACATTAACATCTATTCTTGCAGGGTAGTCTTTGATGTCCAGCTAGGTCAGATGAACACCTCATCCAGGCTGCTGTCTGCCTCTGAGCAATCAATGCTAGACATTTTACAGGAAAATTGATAAAACCAGCCCTGACCCTTGAACACGAACAGTTTGTAGGATACCTTTTCCCAGTCCCTCAGGGTTCAAGATAAAATTAAAGGCTAGAGGATGGTAAGCAGCAATACAGCACAGATGTTTGAACCTCTGTCAGCCCATTGAAATGAGCTGGAGGTCGGAACAAGACAAGGTCAGCCCCAGCCTAACCAAGAAACTCCTGAAGTTTGGAAAACTGGGAAGGAGGAAGATGGATGGAGATGAAGAGAACTCCAGTCATCTCCCCGCCTCCCTCCAGTCCTCACCAGGAGCGTATCACAGTTGTGGTCATGCAACTGAGCACTCACTAAGCTGGAGGTCTTCTCAACCACGGCCTCTGATGCAATGGAGACTTGCGGAGTCCAGGCTGGTGTCTGTGGTTGTTTGGGCAGCAAAAGGAATAAGTAAGCCATCCACCACGGGAGCATTTTGATTTGATGTTAAAATGCGATAGGCAACAAATGTATTCATGCCTCTGTGAGCTGGGTGGTTTGTTCCCCTCCTTCTCAGGCACGAACCCACGGGAGCACCAGCGTTCCCAAGGCAGGATTTGCTTTGCAGTGAGAAGACCCAGGGGAACTCTCCTGCTTTGCAGGCAAGATGCAGACCGTGACCTATATTGCAAGGGAAAGACCCCGGGGCAAATTCAGCAACTCATGATTACCTCTTTTTAGCACTGCGTAGCCTGGCACAAGAGTGGAGACGGTGCAGCAGGGCTTGACTGCCCCTCTCCAGCTCAGGGCTGGCCCCATCGTGGCTCTCCCTGCAGCAGGATGGCAACCACGTAAGAGCTGCTGGCAGCTGCCGCATAGTGCCTGAGCATCAGCATGGGGTGCTGCGAAACCTCTGTATCTACATCCAGCGGCACAGCGCTGCATTAGGTCATGTATTTGTTATTTCTACCCAGAGATATTGGGGTGGGGTGTGGTAGGGAAATAGTGGAAGTTTATTTTCCGCGGAAAACGATGAAAGCCACGTGCAAAATCAAAACCACACCGACCTCTGCGCTGTGCAAATCCTAGGCTTATAGCACCTCTGCTTTCTGGCTACGTAAGAATATGCATATTTATTTGCTGTGCTGAGTTCCAGGCAGCACCGTGGTACATCCACAAGGCACAATATGCATCTGAATTAAGCTACAAGCATCAGTTTAGAAGCATTTTGTGTATATAGTCACTGGCAGATTATGGACTTATTATGCATTCGTTCTAACTGGCGCAGGAAGCACCAGGGAGTACCAAAGCTGTTTCGAAATAAATCTCTCTTGACGCTTACGTCTGTTCGTGAAAGTTACGGCCTTTTAATCTCCCTCCAACGTACTGAACTTCTGCAACATGCTTGCTGTTACTGATTTATAATTTTTCAAAGTGCATTCAGGGCTTGCAACAAGGTGCAAAAGCAGACGAGGGCAAAGGGAAAGAGGCTGCTGCAAGGAAGGGCTGCAGTCCCCTGCCTGGAAGCAGTCACTGTCCCCAGCTTGGGCTACGTCACGTAACGCTGCGGGCTGTGCTCCTTCAGCACCTCTGGGGGTGAGACGATGCCCTGCCCTGTCTCTGGGGGGCCATTTCTGTTGCCTGTCCCCCCTTCAGCGCCCAGCTGCCCACCCAGGAGCGGGCTGTGCATCTGCATCACTGGGAAGCACAAGGGAGGCCACACGTCAAATACCGTGTTCAGTTTTGGGCCCCTCACTAGAGGAAAGACATTGAGGTGCTGGAGCGTGTCCAGAGAAGGGCAACCAAGTTGGTGAGGGGCCTGGAGCACAAGTCTTATGAGGAGTGGCTGAGGGAACTGGGGTTGTTTATCCTGGAGAAAAGGAGGCTGAGGGGAGACCTTATCGCTCTCTACAACTACCTGAAAGGGGGTTGTAGTGAGGTGGGTGCTGGTCTCTTTTCCCAATTAACAAGTGATAGGATGGGAGGAAACAGCCTCAAGTTGCGCCAGGGGAGGTTTAGATAGGACATCAGGAAAATTTTTTTCACCAACAGGGTTGCCAGGCATTGGAACAGGCTGCCCAGGGAAGTGGTTGAGTCACCATCCCTGGAGGTATTTAAAAGATGTGTAGATGCGGTGCTTAGGGATGTGGTTTAGTGGTGGACTTGGCAGTGCTAGGTTTATGATTGGACTCAACAATCTTAGAGGTCTTTTCCAACCTAAATGATTCCATGATTCTATGATTTTGGCACTTGCTCAGAAAGCCAGGAGATTTGGGTGCCTCTAGCGTAACTCACCAGCCAAACCTGGAGGTTCTTTTTGAGGCTTCTAGGTGAAACTGGATCTGAACCCAGACTCCAGTTCTCAACCCATCAACCCGCTGGGCCATTCAATTCCCTTACCCGGTCCAGCGCTGTGTGTGCAGACAGATGCCCCAGCTGACTTGTGGAGGAAGCCACCACCTGCGCCCAGCTGTCCTGGGAGCGCAGAGCCTCACTTCTCTGGTGGAGCAGCGGTGAGCGCTGAGCTGCCGGTCTTGTGGTGTGAATCATGAAATGCAATTAAAAATTGTCACAGAGTGTCCCTTTGGGAGCACTGAGGTAGAAGGAGGAAGGTGGGGGACCAAACCAGTAACATCTCTCTAGCCTGGTGTTTCTCCTATAGACCGACATCATGAAGACCCTTGTGTCTAGACTAGGATCAGGCTACGTGTGCGTTCACAGGGTGTGAGGCACACACTGGGTCTGTTGCTTTAAAAGTACCCCAATTATTAATTGTATTATGCAGAGCATGTTCTTACATCGCAGCTTTCTGTTTTTACATCAGTTAGTCTAGGAAGTCTTTGCAGCACGAAATTAGGTGCTAATTAAATTGCAGTGGCCGGTACCACCGAGGTGTGCTTGACATCGGTGCTTCTGGAGAGGGGGATGTTAGACACAGAAATTGTGTTAGCCTTGATGGAAGGAGGCTGAGCAAGCGTTTTGGAGTGGTCGGCCTACTTAATGACCTGTATGTATGTGCATGAGAAGTGGCAACTATATCATGCTGGGGTTGAAAATAAAAGTGAGTGATTCAAGGCACCAGGGTGACATTTGAACAAGGGCCAATATTCACTTTTCACACAGGGCTCTGGCTGCGAGTGCGGTGCAGGCAGGAGGGGATGCCGCAGGGTTGCTGCCGGCCTTAGCAGATGCCGTTAGACCCGCTCATGTGCCTGACCCACAGCTCCAGCGCTGAGAGGAACTGAAGGGGCTGTTGGAGCTAAAGGGCCGATCGCCAGAGCCTGCGCAGGAGATGGGGATCGGCAAAGTCAGCTCACCGGGCACAGGCGCAGCTGAGCATCCTGCAGGCGCTCTGGCCTGGTATACACCTACTCGTTAAATAGTTGCTCTGTTCTTAAGCTGAGTTGGGTAAATAATTTCTCAGCAGTTTCCTTTTTAAAAAAAAAAAAGAAAAAAGAAAGCTAACCAAGATACTTCACAAGTTCACACTAGTTGTTACACTGAACTGTTTCAGTGATGCAAAAACGCCCACCCACACTGAAATGGTTAATGTCAATATTTCAAAATTTTATTTTTACATAGGCCTTTAAAAAAGAATTTAAGGTTGTGAAAATTGTTTGTCTTGTTCACTGAAGAAATGTAAGAAACTATTTCAGATTAACAGGAAATTATTTCTTCCCTAATTTTTTTGAAGCTGCAGTGGATAAGCATGTTTACACAGCTCATATTTGCCAAGTTAGTGTGAAGTATGGCATGGTGACACTGAAGATGTGTTACAGTGACCAAGTCCTAAGAGAATATAAAGGATTCAGATGAAGAGATTTTAAATCCACACAGGAAGAAGATGGTGTCCGTCAGAGAGCCAGGCTGCCTGCAGAAGGAGTGAGAATATGTTGCAGCATATGTCAGGTCTCAGCTAAGGCAAATACATGGCTCAGTGGTTATGGCTTTTGGGAGCTATGTTACTTTTCAGTTAACCCTATCTAGACTTGAACAGATATGTCAGTCTGTTTCATAGATGTAAACCCAATTGAATTACAGTGTAAAAATAACGAAAAGGCCATATTCAAAGTTATCTATCAGGATGTGTAACGCTGACAAACAGCTGACTCTAATCACAGACTCCCCAAACTGCTGCTGGTCCAGGTAGCCATCACTTGCAAGGAGTAGAGCTCATGGAAATAACAGTGACCTTTCCTCTGAAACCCATCCTCCACTGCTCTCTGCCCCACTGACACCATACTGCACTTTCAGCTTCCTCATCTCTAACTAGCCTGTGCAGGCATGGGTGTTCATTCATCCAGCAGGTTTCGATGCCCATGACTATGCACCCTTTTCTCCAGCCTGGGTAAGAGCTGCCTGCACCATGCGAGGTGTCCCTGCCACCTCCTCCAGTCTTAATAGAATCACAGAATGGTTTGGGTTGGAAGGGACCTTAAAGATCATCTAGTTCCAACCCCCTGCCATGGGCAGGGACACCTTCCACTACACCAGGTTGCTCCAAGCCCCATCCAACCTGGCCGTGAACACTGCCAGGGAGGCGGCATCCACAGCTTCTCTGGGCAACCTGTTCCAGTGTCTCACCACCCTACCAGTAAAGAACTTCTTCCTTACATCTAATCTAAATCTACCCTCTTTCAGTTTAAGACTGTGACACCCTGTCCTATCACTACATGCCCTTGTAAAAAGTCCCTCCCCGTCTTTCCTGTAGGCCCCCTTTAGGTACTGGAAGGCTGCTAGAAGGTCTCCCTGGAGCCTTCTTTTCTCCAGGCTGAACAACTCCAGCTGTCAGCCTGTCCTCATAGGGGACGTGCTCCATCCCTCTGATCATCTTTGCGGCCCTCCTTTGGACTTGCTCCAACAGGTCCATGTCCTTCTTGTGTTGGGGGCCCCAGAGCTGGACACAGTACTCCAGGTGGGGTGTCACCAGAGCAGAGTAGAGGGGTAGAATCAC